>NW_017619403.1:1532500-1805000 GCF_001879475.1 Ipomoea nil
GAAGGTGATGTTAATGGTGCCTCTGAGCTCTTTCAGGTATTATTCCTATATTGGTTACACATTACATGTCTATGCTGAATACCATTTCAAGGTCTTTTCTTTTTAATTAGTCTTTATGAACTAATTAAAACTGCATTTAGGGGGTGTTTGGTAAATAGTTTTTAGCTGATTGAGTTAGTGGTTTTAACTAGTTGATAGCATTAGCTGATTGTAGAAAAATGTTTGGTATTTAGTTGTTAGCTGATAGCTGATTACATTCAAAATGACTTTCTCAAAAAGCTAATCGAAAGGCTTTTAGTTGTTTTTTTATTTTTAGCATTTTGAAGCAATACGCTTTTACAAAAAGCTAATTATCCAAACACTTATATTGATTGTTTAACCAAGTCAAGTAGCTAATAGTAATCAAATAAGCAAAAAATGACTGATAAGCTAATTATGTTACCAAATAGGCCTTAGTCAATCACTAACACCAGAAATGTAAAAGTGTCATATCAATCTTGGACTACTTGGTTAAAGTGTTCCTTTGTTTTTCCTGATAAATGTAATTTATACTTGAAAAGGAAACATTTACCATGTTAACATCTTCCAAATACACATTTTGGCATTTCTGGGGATACATTGCTATATTCTATGGGATCTGTATCATTTAGAAGGATACTGTGCATTTATCTTAATTGAAACATGTCTAAGCTTATAGTTGGATTGCATATTTATGTTTGTAACATTTGGTATGATATTGACTCTGATACTAAATTAAAGCATGTGCTCCATCTCAAGTTCTCAATTGAAAAGCTAAGTTGATAGATAGAGATTGCACATTTATGTTTATATGTTATATTCTCAATACTCTTGACCCCTAAATTTTGATATGCAGAGGGCAATCAGCATCACTCCACTGATGGCACATCAATTAATTCAGGTACTTAATCCCTATTTTCACTCATTTTCTAAGCAGTATACATCATTCAGACTGCACAAGTTTGATGGTACCAATGATTACCTGTACAGATTTTGAGATCAGATAATATTGAATTTGTGGTGGCTCCTTATGAGGCTGATGCACAGTTAGCATATATGTCTAGCCTTGAAGCAGAAAAAGGAGGAATTGCTGCAGTTATATCAGAGGATAGTGACTTACTGGCCTATGGTTGCCCCGCTGTAAGAACTTCTCGAAAATTCTGATTGGAGGTTTACTGCTCTCTTAATAGCTAGGAATTCCTTTCTATAATATTTAATGTTTTGCAGAATTTTTATTTGCTGGGGTGCAGGTTGTCTTTAAAATGGACCGTTATGGCAACGGTGAAGAGGTTTTGCTGGACAAAGTTTTAAAGTCTGGTGATGGGAAGCCGTCTTTCATAAATTTCAGTAAAGATTTGTTTGCAGGTGACTTGCATATTCTACATCCAACTAGCTAGATTATCTTTTGATCATCTTATCTCCTTATGAACTTAGACTGCTGAGTTTTTCTCAGGCATGTGTGTTCTAGCTGGTTGTGATTTTCTTCCATCCATCCCGGGGATTGGAATTGTAAAAGCTTATAATTTTGTCTGCAAGTATCGAAACTTAGATCGTGTAAGCATATCTATCTTTTATTCCTTCAAAAATAATAGCTTTATCTCTGCAACAGTGTAATTTGTTGCAGGCTTTCAAGTAGTAGATTGATACTCCATAGCCTCTTTACTAAGCATCCATTTCTAAATGTGATATATTTTCAGGTTCTCTCCGTGTTAAAGTTTGAGAAGGGCAGCCAAGTGCCTGAAGATTACTCGAGATCGTTTACCAAAGCAGTCGCTGTTTTTCAGCATGCCAGAATGTATGTGTGAACTAGAATGTGGTTGGTTCTTAATTAAACCGTCCTGCTTTATTTATAGGCTTTTGATTAAGTACTTCTTTACATGGTAAGCAGATATGATACTGTTTTGAAGCAGATAAGACACATGAAGCCAATTCCAGAAGCACTTCTGCAATCTCTTGAAGAAGAGCTCGACTTCTTGGGGCCGTATCCTTAAAAAACTAAGCTTTGATAGCTGTTTTATCTTCTTTTTCTCATTATATGACAAATGGGGTGTTTCATTTAACCTCATTTTGGGATGCTTTTTTCCTTTTCTGCTATGCATAGTCAGATTTGAAAGGCCTGATGAATGTGGGGTGCAAAATTTTAGTGTTTTAGCTTCTTTTGGTGAAAGTTTATCCTTGACCATAACCAGGGAAATGCCTTCTTCTATAGCAACTGCTATCGCTGAAGGTAAGCTAGATCCTTGTACAATGGAAGCATTTGATCACTTCCCCAGTGCTGAAAGTAATCTGTATCTCAAAAATCCCACCAGAGCTTCTGTTAAACTTCCTTCAAAAGACTCAATTGCTTCTCCTTCTGGGAAGGGTGGATTTGTTGCCATTTCCTCTCACAAACTCAGAAAAGAAGCCAAACGTAAGTACCCACTCTCCTTCGTGACAAAATCTTTAGATGTTTTAGTGAAGTGACATGATAATGTTTTTGGTTGAATTATCAGTAGAGGAACAGGAGCAAGTTTCGGAATGGAATCAAATCCCTTTTCTTGACGAGAAGAAGCATTTAGCTGAAGCTATAGCTCTTCGGAAGTTACTTAGCCCTTCAAATGCTGGGGTGGTTGAAGAAGATAAAAAGGCTAATCCAAGTGAAGCATTGAAGGTTCCTGATAACAACCCGTTTAGAAAACGATGTTTTGCAGAATTTGAGCCGGATGAGACAGAAAGCGTTACTGAACAAGTCTCGGTGGTAACTGAGGTTGAGAGCTTGGAAGTCTTTACCCCTCCAGATTCTCAGAGAAGTGTGAATTCTAAGGCTGTTAAAAAGCCAGATGAAAATAGAAGAGGCAAAAGTGAAAAGAAGGTTAAGAGAACTAATTCCCAAAGTTCTGTAACCAAGAAAAGCAGTATACTAAACTTCTTTTCTAGAGTGTAATTTAAACTTTTTATGCTGTTTAAGGCTTTTCTTTAAAAAAAAACATTCTGGGATTATTTCGTTTAAGGATTTGATAACCAACAAGTGGCGTTTTTCAGCGAGCAATTGCAAGTTTGCAAAATTAGCAAAGAACAGATTTTATTAAAACCACAAGGTCCAGAAGTTGCTGCTACAGGGCTTATACAGTTCTAACCAAGAAAGAGACAAACTAAAAGACGTTATGGTGGAGGGAGAGCTTAATGCTTGTTTTGACGAATCATATATTGGAACCAGTAGGCCGACTCCTTTGGAGCTCTCTTGAGGGTCTTGTAATCGACATACACGAGGCCAAATCTCGAAGTGTAGCCCAGCCTCCACTCGAAGTTGTCGAGCAATGACCAGGCGTGGTAGCCTATCACATTGGCCCCGTCGTCGATTGCCTTCTTCAGTTGAATCAGGTAACTCTTGTAATAGTTGATCCTTTTTGTGTCATGATAAGATTCAGCAAAGGTTAGATTGCCTGCATAGTCCATCCCTGCAGAAATTGAACAAGCGTTAGCGTTTCAGATTCGTTTAAGTTGGTCTGCAAAACCACCATGGCTTTTTGTTTTCGTTTACCGTTTTCTGATAAAAGCATAGTAGGATTTCCATAACGCTCCTTCACATAGCTCACAGCCTTGTACATTCCCCAGGGCACCATATAGAGCCATTCTGAATGTGCCTATAGATTATTCAATCAAACCAGGATTCATAATAAGGTTTAGTTTTAGCAGATAAAATGGATATATAGTTTTGTTCAACATACCCTCGGACCAATTGGCACTCCGTTTTTTTCATCTGCACGAGAAATATCATAAAATCAGATGACCATGCAAATAGGACGAAAAAAAACTGGGAAAAGAGGGCAGTAATCTTACAAGCAAACCCGACGTTCCAGTCATTCTGGTAGCCGGGGACTGGTGGCTTGGTATTATGTGGCTCATACATATAGTAAGTTGTGTATTGGTTTATGCCAACGTAATCGATTGATCCTTTAACCATCTTAACCTCGTCGGGTGTGAACTTGGGGAGCCTTTTGCCTACGATGTTTTGCATGGTTTTCGGGTATTCCCCATACACAATGGGATGCAAAAACCAGCCCAAATGAAAGTCTCTAGCCCTCTGAGCAGCATAATTGTCAGCCTTTGATCTTGTCAGGGGTTCATACCACGAAAAATCCAGGAGAATCCCAAATCTCCCCTTCTGCTTAGCCTGCAATTCCATTTCAATTTCAAGTAAGTTTCTCGACGAAAATCACCACATACAAGGGAGACATTCCCAATCCCGCCTCACCTGTGTGAGCATATAACTATTAATGTGCAATCCAACTACCAGCTTAAGCTTTTAGTTGAGATGGAGCACATGCTTCAATTACCTGATACTTAGCGCGATATCTCTGAGCAGCTGCCCCGTGGGACAAGAGGAGATTGTGAGTGACAATGTAAGGCTCGGTGGCAGAGTTCCCCTCGGTGCAGTTGCCAAACGGCTGGGAGCACCTCCCGGGCGCGAAGTACCCATTGTCGTACCCCAGGGCAGCCACCACTCTCGGCTCATTGAACGAAAACCAGTTCTTCACTCTGTCACCAAACGTCTTGAAACAGAACTCTGCATAATCAGCAAAGTCTTCCCTGCACAAAATCCCAGATTCCAATCCTAAATTCCAGGCAAAACAAAACATGATCATAGTAAAACAATGTGGAAAGATCAGAGATCTTAGACTTACACGACTTGTCGGTCCAGCCAGCCATTGTACCTATCTTGGAGTGCTTGAGGAAGATCATAGTGGTTGAGGTTAGCATAGGGGGTAATGCCTGCAACACATTCAAACAAGACACAAGTTAAATTCATGATTATTATTTTTTCTAGGAAATCATTAAAAATCGCGAAAAAATATACCTCTTTTGAGCATGTAATTGATCAACCTATTGTAGTAAGCAACTCCCTGCCAGTTCACCTTGCCAGTTCCATCTATAGTTTGAATAAAAGCTTTAGTTAATCAGTTTTTTGAGTACTACTAACTCTGTTACAAAGTAGTATTTGTTCATATATACTTTCTCAATCTATTGAAGCATAAAGAGTCAATATCGTCCCCACTGGGGCGATAAACCCATGACCTCCAATTTGGGGGAGGCATTTCGTATCACTAAACCACAAGTTCATTGATAGATTTTTTTTTTTTTTTTTTTTTCTTCTTCTAAAAATGCAGATATAGGAACTTATTGGGGGAAAAAAAAGTTGATGGGAAATTGAGATTACTAGGGAATATCCTGGACCATGAAATTGAGAAACGGTAAGCTTCAAAGTTGAGATTGGCCAACAAATCAATATCTTCCTGCACACAAAAATAATACCACCATAGTGTTTTTAAGGAAAAATATAATGCTAAAAACTCGTTATATT
The DNA here is from genome assembly GCF_001879475.1 of Ipomoea nil. Lineage (NCBI taxonomy): Eukaryota > Viridiplantae > Streptophyta > Magnoliopsida > Solanales > Convolvulaceae > Ipomoea > Ipomoea nil. Next base: position 1,537,860 of record NW_017619403.1, read on the forward strand.
AATTGGCTAATCCCATCACAAAAAGATCATATTTATGACATTTTAATCTAAAATATATAGTTTGATGTCACTCGACCACAAAGTATTGAGCTTGTTGCAAGTTAATTAGATATATATATATCATAAAAGGTCTTCATGTAATAATAATTAAATAAAAAAGAGTTCAATACAATATGTCAATATTGACATGTGAGAAATAAGAATTGCAAGGAAAATGTAACACAACTCTATTTTGAGTGAACTACTAATACATTTTATTTTATTTTTTGGTTTGAAAATGTAATTACAATGATACAATTACTAATTGAGTCATTACAAGGAAAAATATGGTAGAATTGTTAATAAAATTTAGTTTTTAAAATCATACCTTTTATAGTTTTATTGTTGTCTTTTTTAAGTGAAAGAGAAGAGATATATATTTATTAAATACCACTTTTTTTTTTTTTCCAATATGGTTAGAATATCATTTTTTTCTCTCATTTTTCACATTGTAAATAAATAAATAAATAAATAAATAAATAAATAAATAAATAAATAAATATATATATATATATATATATATATATATATATATATATATATATATATATATAGTGGAATTTTTCATCAAATCTTGATTTATAATGTTAAGTTTATCAAATAGGACGAAAATTAATTTACATATTGTAAATGGATTGATTAATTTTCGAGTTTAAAAATCTTTTAATTAGATAATAATTAAATTTTGTCATGGGGGTCGAAGCTAGAAGACACAATGTGGTCCAACATTAAATTAATTCATATTAAGAATTGGGAAAAGGAAAAATGTATCGCATGTCGGTGGGCATCTTTTGATTGTTTTTTTTTTTAATATTTAAATTAATTTTATTTTGGTCATAGATTTATAGGTGACAATTTATTTTAAATTTTTTTATAAATAAAACAATTTAAATAGAAAGGTGATATTATTTTATATATTTTTTTCATCAATCATTATTTGAAAAAAATAATAGTTGAAATGATGATACGGAGTAAATAAGATTTTTGTAGAAGACTATAAATGGTATAGCATATAATGGACTTACTTTATATCTATGGTACTGGTCCACAGACACCTCTCCTGTCGCATTGTTGGGCTCACGTCCTGTTCATATCAAACCAAGTAATTATAAACACTTTTTAAAATTTTAGTTTTTTTTTTAATGCGACTGACTACACAGAGTCACAATACCTCCACTGAGTCTTGATCTCATGACCTATCACATGAAAAAAGTCATTATATGCCATCTAAGTACAAAATACTTATAATTTTAAAATTTTAGTTAAATCTATTTCAACACAATTTCGATCAATTGAAAAGATTTATATTTTCCCTACTAAAATCATTAATTATATGTCCCCACAAGGCCACAACAATCTAACAAAATAAGAAATGAGTTAATACTCAAAATCGTCCTTAACTATAGTGGTTTTTTTCAATTTCGTCCTAAATAACTTTGGTAACCTAATATCGTCCCAGACTTTTGTGTTTCGCGCAATTTAGTCCCAGACTTTTGTGTTTTTGCTCAATTTAGTCCCTCATTTGTTATTCTGTCCATTTGGTGTTAAATAAATACACAATTAAGTAATTTTAATATTGGCATCTCTTTACTCATAGACATGTGAACTGCGAAATCCCTTTTTTTTTTACGAATTACTCACAGAATTACTCATAAAACTGCGAATATAAAATTTGATTTGCAGGTCCGGGAGTAATTCTGGGTGTAATTCGTACAAGAAAGAGGAATTTCGCACTTCACAAGTTGAAAATAAAGAGAGATCAATATTGAAATTACTGAATTGTCCCTTTATTTTACACCAATTTGACGGAATAAAAAATGGAGGACTAAATTGAGCGAAACACAAAAGTCTGGGACGATATTAGGTCACCAAAGTCATTTAGGACGAAATTGAGAAAAACCACTATAGTCGAGGACGACTTTGGGTATTAACTCAATAAGAAATATAGTAACAGTTTATGTTTAAAGTGGACATATTATTTATGTCAAATCTTAATTGGTAAAGAACCCCAAGAAAAAAAAAATCATTATTCATATCTGACGGGCTCAAACAAAGAGGGCAAAAATTCAAATATTTTATAGTTAAAATTACAAAACAAATTTACTAATGCACACCCTCTAGTAATGAGTGTGATTTTTCTCCATCTGCATGGCGCAGGAGCCATATCTAAGAAGGTAAAAATGGATCGGAGAAGGAAGATAATTTACCGGGAACTTTGATGAAAGTGTCCCAAATGCTAGGTCCACGGCCGTATTCTTTCCCGGCGGCACCTTCCACTTGGTAAGCGGAGGTCGCGGTTCCGAACATGAAGCCCTTGGGGAAACTTGCTCGGCTCAGCCCTCCGGTGTCGAACCCCGCCGGAGCAGTAGTCTCCGGCGACACCTCCGACTGAATTTCAGTCGCAGTGGAAATTAATAGTAGCAGGAAGAGCCACGTGGCTGTAGTCGTCATGTTTTTTACTGTCATTGGAAAATGAGGAGACAGAATGAGTACGGTGTGATGGGGATTTAGGTGCGTATTTATAAGAAGGAAATGTGAGTTAATTACCGATTTAGTCCCTTGATTATTTTTTAACTGTCAATTTAATCTTCGAATTGTTTAAGATTTCATCAATGAAACTCTTTCGTGGAATAAAATGGTGATTTTCACATTTTTAAAATTTAATCAAATTTGTCTTTGAAATTTAATTGTCAAAATTTTAAATAATCAAAGAATTAAATTAGTTGAAATTGAAAATTAAAACCTAGTTTGACAATTGAAAAACAATTGAGGGACCAAAACATTGATTCCCCGTACACATATATAATAATTGAACCAAACAAGAGAAAATAACATTTTTCTCAATTTTTAGAAAATTGACTTTCTTGAATTTTTTTTTTCCATCCAACCAAATAAGGTATAATAGATTTTTTAATGTTTTTTCAGTAATTTAATTTTTTAAAAATAATTTCATAAAATGTTTTTATTGAAAAAAAAAACAGTTTGAAAAATTAGTTAATGGTATTACTATGGAAACATAAAAATTCAATTTATTGAAATGTTATTTCAAATATTTGGGTTGGCATCAGTTTTTTTTTTTTTAATATTTTTTTTAAAAGTTCAATATATCATTGCCGCTGAGTCGCTGACTAGCAACAAAGGAAAATAAATGATAAAAAATTAATTAAATAAAATTTACATATTTTTAATTATTTGAAAAATTGAATCCAGCGATTCTAACTTGAAATTACTTTTTTACTTTTCGCAAAATCATATTCCTAATTAATTACTCGAACTTATCCAAGTCGCCAACAAATATGGAAATATATAATTCATTACCTAATATAATCATTATATGATCGCAACACACACACACACACACACACACACACACACACACACACACACACACACACACACATATATATATATATATATATATATATAGTGCATCCATCTAATATTTTTTAATGGTCTAGATTAAATTAAGTGTGTGCGAACGCGCATTAAATGTGTGCAAAACGCGATTTAATGTGTTTGCACACATTTAATGCGCGTTCGCACACACTTAATCTAATCTAGACCATTAAAAAATATTAGATGGATGCACATGATGTGTTCTCACGTTCTCACCTAAGCACATGTTCTCATATGATCCCATATCTCTCTCTCTCTCTCTCTCTATATATATATATATATATATATATATATATATATATATATATATATATATTTCATTTTCCTGCTCAAACTTTTGTAGTAAAACTTATTTGGTGACCAAATGTAAAATAGAAATTAAATACAATCTATTAATTCATAATATTGTTTACATATTCACGTATTAACCTTATTGGTAAATCTATTAATTGGTAATATCTTTTTTTTTTTATATTCATTTATTTATATTGAGAAATTATATTTAGAGATATAGATATGTATACTAATATACAACTGTTACGACTCCAATGTTTATCCTTGCTCAGGATATTTTTCCATTAAAGACTTGTAAGCTATTAGGCTGCAATTGGTGCGCACCTGGCCTATATGAAGTCCCATAGAGAAAATTGAGTGATTCCATAAAATCTAGAGAGTGCATGTTTCACGATCAAGAGGTACTTTTTTTCTTTCAATTTTGCTTTTTTTTTTCTACGCCTCCAATATTTATCCTTGCCTAGGATATTCCTCCATTGAAGAATTTCAAAGCTATTAGATGGTGATTGGTGTGCACCTATATGAAGTCCCATAGAGAAAGAGGAGTGATTCCATAAAATCTAGAGAGTGCATATTTCACGATTAAATAGTATTTTTTTTTTCAATTTTGCTATTTTCTAGAACTCGTGTTGTATATGAAATTGGGAAAAAGATGCATTACAAAGTTGCTTCCTATATTGCAAAAATAAATTGCAAAACAACACTTTTCTTTTTTACTCCATTGTAGGGAACTTCATGCTCATATACCAAGGGAGCATGTTGGTAACGGGTAAGTACTGTATTCTTTTCAAAGAATGAAAAGTTGATGCCATTAAAAATTTTATGGTGATAAGTCATTTCTATATTTACAAAAATGCACTCATTATTTTATGTTGTAATTCAACTATGCTATTTTTGTTAAAGAATAAAAAAAATGACAACTTTCCTAGACAAATTTATTTATTGAAATCATTTTCATCTTTGAAGTCTATAGATGATAAACAGTTCGTTGGTAAGTTTCATTTACAACTTTAATCTACATCTGAATTCTTTTTTATTTATTTATTTTTATTTATTAACATGTTTGACGTTATTGGTATGGTCGTTGAGATATACTCCCCATTGGATAAGATCATTGCAGGGAAGCCTTCTTAACTTACTGATTTTCTAATTGTAGGTTGATACAAAGTAAATTATCTAATTTTGTTATTTTTATTGTATTTTGTATATGTATTTTTTATTAAGTAGTTTACTTGTTTACAGGGACAATCAATTGAAGGCTACAGTGTGAGATCAACATATACCAAGAGTTGAAACCTTTTTATTTATTTTTATTTTTTTATTTTTTAAAGGAATAAGGGTCAAATATGCCATCGAACTGCACATGATAATACAATTAGGCCACTGAACTTTAAAAACCAACAATTGGGTCCCTAAACGAATAAATTTTAAACAATTCTTCAAATTTGAAGGTTTTCAACAGGTCATTCTCCAAATTAATTATTTTTAAAAAATAAATCTTAAAAATTTAACTATTAAAAAAAAAAACAGTTCTCCGGCCGGTTTCTTCGTATAATAGAAGAAGAAAAATGGGATTTCTTGTAACGAACAAGAGAAGGGACTGCTTCCACTGTTGTGTTCATATGTTTCTACCATTCAATTTCGTTCTTGTTTTGTTTTCTTCTCTTAATAATTATTATTGTTATTCCACTATTATTCTTTTAATCCTCTATAATTTCTTCCCCAGTATAGATTTATGTAGTTACCGAGTATTATTTATGCTGATGCGCCTAGAAATTTCTTGCTTTTATGCATTCTTCGCTGTCACGGTAGAAGAATCTTTGGCGGTGGGGCTATTTAGCCCTAGCACTTGCTCCTGCGATACAAATCTTGGCGCTGTGAGCTTTGATTGATCTGCAATGGAGGGAGGTTCAGAAGGAGAGCACTAATGCATACAGGGCACTAATGTTTGGCTAGAATAGTAGAAGAAACCGGCCGGAGTTTTTTTTTTTTTTTTTTAATAATTAATTTTTAAAATTTATTTTTTAAAAAATAATTAAGGGAGGATGACCTGTTGACCTGTTGGAAATCTTCAAATTGGAAGAATTGTTTGAAATTTGTTAATTTAGGGACCCAATTGTTGGTTTTTTAGGTTCAATGGCCTAATTGCATTATTGTGTGCAGTTCGATGACATATTTGACCCTTATTCCTTTTTTAAATTCTGACCTTGCAAATCCTATGATTGTCCTTATGCAATTGTGTAGAGTTAAGAATGATACGAAGAGTTAATCTTAACACAAATGTTTTAATTTTTCTTTATATTTGAAAGTGTTTGAATAAGGACAAGTAACGAATGTTCTTTTTGATTAGCCGGTTATGTCAAGATATGTAATTTCTGATACACAGCTCCTTTTCAATCAGGGTTTACAGAGTTTTGTGATTTTCTGGAAATGTAAATTTATTATGTCTTAATCATTATCATTTATTTTTGTACATATTTTATTTATGATTGTCCATTTTTTAAAATCCAAAGAATAAGCAAAGTATAATCTAAAGTATAAAATAAAGCCAAAGTTGTACATGTTTGCAAAGTGATGGAGCATTGTAATAGTCTCAGTGCATCCAAATGAAGACATCATTTAACTAATTATTTCTTTCTTATCTCACATTAAAGGTTCAATACTGCATATATATATATATATATATATATATATATATATATATATATATATATAAAGTATTAGTAATAACATTGGTACTACTAAATGTGTATATAACTAATTATTTATTGATTTAGGATTAAAGAGTGCCCTATATGATCTTAGAACTCAAATTTTACTTCTAGAGTTCCAGATACATTATAAATAATCAACCTACATCAGTACTATCTTATCTTTATATGAAAAAAACTCATCATCCTTATGTGTACATGCGCATATACAAAACTATAAACTGTCATTTTTAGATTGAATTCATCTTTCATGTGTAGCTGTATTTTTATCAACTAATTTAATAAAGCTTATTTTGTAAGCAAATGTAAAATGGATATTAACTAAAATCTTGGTAATATTGTTTCCATATTTACGTATTAACGTAATAACGTAATAACATAATATCATATAGAAAAGACATATTAGTTATAATCATATAGAAAAGACATATTAGTTATATTCTATAATATAATAATATTTTTGATTACATTATTGTTTGAAAATTCTCCGTATTTTTTTTTACGTATTTATAATACCGTGTAGAAAAAATTAATTAATTAGGTAATAACATAATAGCATAATTCGCAATATTATGTATGATATTACCGTGTAGAATTTTTGGATGTTTATCACCAACTAATTTCATACAACTTATTTTGTAAGCAAATGTAAAACAGAAATTAACTAAAATCCTGGTAATATTGTTTCCATATTCAATGCTCTCACGTACTAACATAATCCTATATAACCAATTTAAACAATTTATAATATAACCAATTCATATATATATATATATATATATATATATATATATATATATATATATATATATATATATATAATATACAATCTAGAATAATAATAAGAGCCCAAGAGAGTTAGGCCTATAATGGGTAGAAAAAATGGCGGTTAAATTTTGTAATCAAATGAATGATTCAGATTGATCAGATTTTAATTTTTCCTTAAAATTTCCTAATTTATCCTTAATGAATATGATTATCCGTTAACTTTTCCGTTAAATATTATCTTTTCCGTTAATTTCTGTTAGTTCACCTTTAACTTACTCATTGATTTCAATAAGAAAGGTCTTGGGTTCGAACCTCATCCCAATCAAAGTTGGCATAATTAGTACTCTTATTAAATTAAATAATAATTTAGTAGCTACAACAAAAAATAATACATATGCATTTCTTTAATTTAGAATTATGTGTCTACAAATCTTTATTCAAAAAAATTATTCATTATCAATAAATTAAATAAGAGAAATAATTTCATTAGTTATATTGTATTTATTTTTCTCCAATATAAAAATTCTTTACATTCAAATTCATCAATTGATTATATTCGCTATATTATTCCTACAATATCTTTATTAAAAAAATATTCATTATCAATAAATTAATTAAGAGAAATAATTTTATTAGTTATATTGTCCTTATATTTCTCCAATGTAAAAATTCTTTACATTCAAATTCATCAATTGATTATATTTACTACAACTACTGGAAATTATGGAATTTCCGACCACCTGAAAATGATCTTAAATTAAGTTGATACCAAAAAGTCCAAAAAGTGGCCGGAAATAGCAACAAAGGTTTTTCCGGATACCAAAGTGGTCGGAACAAGGCTTTCGACTTGATTTAAGATCACTTTCAGGTGGTCGGAAATTCCATAATTTTCAGTAGTGTACATTGTCTATTATCTTTATTGTGCACTATTTTTTAATTAAATATCAAAGTTATAATACAAAATAATGCTATATATTTATTTACCAAGTATTTTATTAATACCATGAAAATATTATAAAAATATAATTAATAAAGCCAATCATATTAACTACTTGAGATATTTGTTGACAAAGAAGAGGGTATTCAAATCACACAATAAATTGAAGTGAGAACTACCTTGCAATGTCCTTGTTTGACAATCAGCAGTTAGCAGTTAGCGTTAACGGACTATATTAGTAAATTTGACCAGCGAATTATATCAACGGTTGGTAAAAAGATATTTGAAAAAATTAGCTGTTTAGATTAACATATAAAATGACCTAAGGGTATACATAATAATAATAATAATAATAATAATAATAATAATAATAATAATAATAATAATAATAATAATTGTTTTTTAAAAATTAAAAAATTAAAAAATTAAAAAAATAAAAAATAAAATTAAGCCAATCATATTAACTACTTGGGAGATTTATTGACAAAAAGGGTATTCAAATCACACAACAAATTGAAATATGAAACTATCTCGCAATGTCCTTGTTTGGCAATCAACAGTTAGCTCTTCAATATTAGTATATATTTAATATTTTATGCCCCAATTTTTATTTTTTTCTCCCTTATGTCCCGTATTTGGTTTCAACCATACCTATACAATTATTTTATTGACAATTATAATCAATCTTGACTTTATTATCTTGCATTTGTACACTTAGAATTGCCTATTTAAATACGCAAATTTAACATTCAATTATCTATGCATGAACAATTCCAATATAATCTTGTCTTGATATACTTTAAAGTACTTATTTAAAAAAAAACATTGGACATTATCCCAATCGCGCAATGCGCGTAAAAAAACTAGTATATATATATATATATATATATATATATATATATATATATATATGCTACAACCTCACGGTCAAATCTATACTATAATTAAAAACAAAAATCATATTTACTTGATTTCCTGCCCAAACAACAGTAAATAGTAAAGGTAAATTAAAAAAATAAAGATTTTAAAAAAGGAACATAAATATTTCACAATAATATTCTACATTATCAATTAAAAATGTAATGAAAATTAGGTAAATTGGAAATAAAAATGAATATTAATAATTCACTGAAAATTAAAAATGAAAATGAAAAAATATAAGGAGCAACACACACAGTAATGTTGTAACGTATGTTTGTAACACCGGGAAATTGTAACGCAGTTTGGGCGAAAACCCTAATCTGCGAGGCACTTCTCAAATTGAGAATTAGCCTAAATTCACTATGAGCAATTTCAAAAGTACAGAGTATAGGAAGAAGAAAACTTTACACAATAGATCTCACAAACTCTCATAATCTATTGTAACCTAAACTCTCGTACTACTCCAAAGTGATAGACTCTCTTTCTCTCAATATATCTGTATGCACTCGGTCAGATGATTCGGGTAAAATCGCTGCCTCTATTCTTCTAAGAGTCTTTCTTAAATAGGTGATACTTGATCACGATCCTAGTTAAAGTATAAATCCCAATTAGATTAGGATTTGAATGATGCTTGTAGTTTGACTGGGAGACAAGTCCCAATTAGATTAGGATTTGAATGATGCTTGTAGTTTGACTGGGAGACAATTGAATCTGTGTTTTCAATTATCCTTTTTGCCAATAATATTTTTGACAATTCTTTATTCAACAATCTCCCCCTTTGTCAATATTTTTGGCAAAAACTTTGATTCCTGATTTTCTTGAATATCTCCCCCTTAGTCCTTGCTTTCTAGTAGTCTGCTTATCACAATCTTCAAGTGGTAGTTTTGATTTGAAGTGATTGGTGATATTGTCAAGTCTTTAAACTGTCTTAGTCCAAGGATTAGTAACCTAGGCAGTTTTTCCTAATAATGCACATAGTCATTTGCTATTGCAATTACATTAGTATGCTATTTTGATAGTAAGACAGAACACAAAAGATAGTCTTTCTAATGATGCACATAGTCATTTGCTATTGCAGTTACATTAGCATGCTACTTTAATAGTAAGACAGAGCACAAAAGACAGGCAGATGTCAAAAAGATTGTCTTGGTAGTATCAGTATCAAGCAGTATCAAAAAGCATAATAGTAAGCAGTCATAAGCAGTCATCATCATAATAGTAAGCAGTCATAAGCAGTCATCATCATCAGGATTCATCTCCCCCTATTTTTGACAAAAACATTTGACAAGTTCAGTCTGAGTCAGAGGATGTTGCTTCTGGGGTTCCAACAGCCTGTTCTTCTTCTTGGCTTCCTTCTTGATTTTCTGCATCATCTTCTTGGGACTTTTCAGTCTCTCCTTCAGATTCTTCTTCATCAGCATTTACTTCTTGGGATTTTTCAGCTTTCTTATCAGGCTCTTCTTTATTGTTTGCTCCTAAGGCTGTAAGCCATTTGAGTACTTCAACTTTCTCTTCTTGGATTTCCAACTGTCTCTGCTTTATGTACCTTTCAGATGTATTAAGCTCATTGAGTCTTTTCTGGAAGTATTTTTGAAGCATATCAGTGTTCATGGGGTCATCTTCTGGACTTGTGGTTTTCAGGTCATTTTGATGAAATCCCTTTTTCAGTTTAACAGACACATTCAGGGTTTTGATCTGTTGGAGATTCTTCTTGGTAGTCTTCAGTCCTTGTTTGGTGAGGATGGTTTGGATTAGGTTTGGAAAGATTAGAGAGGCTTTGGGAGATTTGATTTCAGCTAGATTCATGATTTGTTGATGTACCAGTTCTCCATAGCTGATTTTGATCTTTTTCCCAACTTTGTATAATAATTCTGCCAAGCTCCATTTCACAGTGTTCTCATGTAAGGAAGGCATCCAGTTTGCCAGAGCTATTTTCTGTAGGATTGCATATTTGCTTGTCAGGCAGGCAGCTTTGATCTTCTTCTTTTCAAGGACTACATTTCCTGCTGTGATCTCCTGGGCTATGATGTCCCCATTATGATTGAATTGATAATCTTGTTCATAGGTGTTGTAGCAGGTGTTTATAACATCTGGGGAAAAGTCATAGTAATTTCCTCTTAGGTAAATTTTTTCATACAAAGGACTTGATGAGACTGATGATTCCTTTTTGAGATTGCTATAAAATTCATGAATCATTTTTTCTTCAAATGGTTCAATCTTTGTGACTGTGTCAAGCAACTTTCCTTGAGCTAGGAGTTCTATGATGTGTTCTCCATCTTTAAGGTTCTCCAGATTGACCAGCTTTTGAGGGATGATTTTTCGTTGTGAGGTTTTGTGCCACATATTGCTTGAAGCTTTATCCTGGAACTGGTTGTTGAGAGGTTGTGGCAGATCGGGTGTTGGAAGTGTGGTTTCAACATCTATTTCTGCTGTTTGTTTTCCCTTTTCCTTTGATGTGAACTTCCTTCGTGATTTGCCCTGATTCTTTGAGACATTTACCTGGGGCTTTTGGACCTTTCATTCTGGCATTCTTTACTATTTTCCCAGTCATCATCAACTTCTTTTTGTTTTCTTTTAGCAGTCCTAGTCATCCTTGGAGGTGGGATGTTAGGTGTCCTTCTTGGAGGCCCCACAGAGATTGGAAAATCACATGGTCTTTTAGCTCTGGGGTCAGCTCCTTCATACGGATCCACTCTTCTTCTTTTTCTTAGGAATTCATCAGGATTAGTTTCATTTGGACTTGTTTCGTGGCCTTCTACTCTTAATTCAGTAGAAATATTGTCTAGCTCTTTTTCAAAGCTGTCAACTGTGTCTGAATTTGTAACCCTAGTTTCTGGGTTAGATTCTGATTCCCTAATTTCTTCCTCATTTGTAGGGAGTTTTTCTTGTGGCACTAAGTTTTCACTTTGTTGGTGTATGATTTTGTCTAGGTCAACTATCAATTCCCCAAATATACCCTCTGAACCAGTCGGTTCTGTTTCTGCAATCAGGTTTGATTATGCAAGTGGGTTATCATCTAGGGGTGATTCGAGAGGGGGAGATGAGTTACCTGGTTGAGAGTAGATGTCTTCGAAAGGTATCTGCGTGATTGGTACTGGATCCATGACTATATCCTCCGAGTGTTGTGGCTGATCGAGTGGAGAATCTTTGCTGATGGCAGGGGTTCCTCGTCGTGGTGGCCGACGGGATGATTTCTTTCCTTTCGGCATCTTGGAACCTCTTGATTTCTTCATAGTTCTGAGATTGGTGAGTGATGAAGAAGATGATCGACATGAGTGGTGGTCGTGGATGGCGATAGTGGTGGTGATCGTGGATGGTGATGGACAGGACAGAGGAGTGGGATTGCAATCGGACCCGGAAGTGATATTTTGGATTTTGAACCGGATTCATAACATGGGCTATTGGGCTGAGATCCGGATTCAGATTATGGCATTCATGGGTTGGCCCGGTTTGTCATTCGTAACCTTTTTTTTTTTTTTTTTTATATAGAAAATAATATATGAAAAACAAAAACTATTATATAAAACAAGAAAAAAGAGTAGAGTTTAGTTAATTCTACACAGTCCAATTTCAGACCTTAGTCTTATGAATTTATTTCCGTCCAATCCTTTTGTCATTATGTCTGCAAGTTGATTTTCTGTGTTGATGTGCCTCATGGTAATGATTTCTTCCTCTACTAGTTCTTTGATGAAGTGATGTCGTATGTCAATGTGTTTAGTACGTGAGTGTTGGACTGGATTTTTTGAAATATCTATGGCACTTTTGTTGTCACAATATACTGTCATTTTTGCTTGACTGATTCCATAGTCTTCTAGCATTTGTTTCATCCATAACAATTGAGTGCAACAGCTTCCAACAGCTATATATTCAGCTTCTGCAGTTGATAGTGATATTGAATTTTGTTTTTTACTTATCCAAGAGACTAGATTTGTTCCAAGTAAGAAACATCCTCCAGTAGTACTTTTTCTGTCATCCATGTTGCCTGCCCAGTCTGCATCGCAGTATGCTGATAGATATTTGTTTGTGTCAAAGGAGTACCATATTCCTAGATCAGATGTTCCTTTGATGTACTTGATAATTCTCTTCACAATTTTCATGTGTGATTCTTTAGGAGATGATTGATATCTGGCGCATATGCCTACTGCGTAGCAAATGTCTGGTCTACTGGCAGTTAAATATAGTAGACTACCAATTATGCTACGATATAGTTTTTGTTCTACATCTTTTCCTTCTGTATCTTTGGCAATTTTGTCGGATGTTGCAACAGGTGTTCTGGCAACTTTGCTTTCTTTTAGACCGAATTTGTTGACAAGATTGTTTGCATACTTACTTTGTGAGATGAAGATTCCTTCTTCCAGTTGTTTTATTTGCAAACCTAGAAAGTAGCTGAGCTCTCCAACCATGCTCATTTCAAATTTGCTTTTCATGTGACGAATGAATTCATCTTTGTAGGTCTCTCTGGATGATCCAAATACTATATCATCAACATAGATTTGTGCTATGATGATGTCACTTTTGTAGTGTTTGACAAATAATGTTTTGTCAACGCTTCCTCTATTGTATCCTTTTGAGAGTAGGAATTGTGTTAACCTTTCATACCAAGCCCGTGGAGCTTGTTTTAAACCATATAAGGCTCTCTTTAGTCTATAGACATGGTTAGGATGGAATGGATCTTCAAACCCTTTGGGTTGGAATACGTACACTTCCTCTTTTATATATCCATTCAGGAATGCTGTTTTCACGTCCATTTGGTAAAGTTTGATTTTTAGGATGCATGCTACGGCGAGGAGAAGGCGTATGGATTCTATCCTAGCAACTGGGGCAAAGGTTTCTTCAAAATCGATTCCTTCTTCTTGAGTGTATCCTTGTGCTACAAGTCGGGCTTTATTTCTCACTATATTTTCCCTTTCATCAGTTTTATTTTTGTAGATCCATTTTGTTCCTATGATGTTAGAGTTGTCTGGTGCAGGGACAAGTTCCCATACTTCATTTCTTTCGAATTGTTGTAGCTCTTCTTGCATGGCAGTGACTTTCATGAGGAACCTTTCAGGTAAAGATCTGAGTACCTTTTTGACCAATTTTGGTTCGGGAAAGGGTTCTCCTAAATTATATGCTGCTCCGGCTATGTCGAGGATCTTTGCATTGAATTGTGTGATATTTTTGTTTTCCTCCATTTTCAAGGTTTCAAATTGAGTCTGGATCATCTGTAGTTTTGATTGTTTGACAATAGTATTGCCTTCATGATGATTGCATAAGATTGTCCAAGCTTCTTTGGCTATTTCAGTGTTTGATATTAGTTTGAATGTTTCTTCACTTACTGCTCCATAAATAGAGTTCATGGCTTTTGAATTAAAGTCAGCTTCTTTGATTTCTTCCTCAGACCACTCCCTTTTAAGTTTCTTTTCTCCTTGTTCATTGGTAGGTGGCACCCAACCTTCTTCTACTGATCTCCATACTCTTTCACCTTGGGACATAATATATACTCTCATTCTAGCCTTCCAATAAGAGTAATTTGCACTGTTTAAAGCTGGTGGTCTGCTGCTTGATAAACCTTCTCTGGGAAAATTCATTGTGTTGTTCCTTTGGGTGGTGTAGGATCCTGCTAGCAGTTTTAGCAGCCCGCTCTGATACCAATTGAAAAAATATAAGGAGCAACACACACAGTAATGTTGTAACGTATGTTTGTAACACCGGGAAATTGTAACGCAGTTTGGGTGAAAACCCTAATCTGCGAGGCACTTCTCAAATTGAGAATTAGCCTAAATTCACTATGAGCAATTTCAAAAGTACAGAGTATAGGAAGAAGAAAACTTTACACAATAGATCTCACAAACTCTCATAATCTATTGTAACCTAAACTCTCGTACTACTCCAAAGTGATAGACTCTCTTTCTCTCAATATATCTGTATGCACTCGGTCAGATGATTCGGGTAAAATCGCTGCCTCTATTCTTCTAAGAGTCTTTCTTAAATAGGTGATACTTGATCACGATCCTAGTTAAAGTATAAATCCCAATTAGATTAGGATTTGAATGATGCTTGTAGTTTGACTGGGAGACAAGTCCCAATTAGATTAGGATTTGAATGATGCTTGTAGTTTGACTGGGAGACAATTGAATCTGTGTTTTCAATTATCCTTTTTGCCAATAATATTTTTGACAATTCTTTATTCAACAGAAAAAAAAAAAAGAAATTGAAGTTAGGTTAATTGAAAAAGGAAATGAATATTAATAATTGACTGAAAATAAAAATGATCCATAATTAACTAAAATGGAAAAGGAATTGGTCAGATCATTACATGCATTTTAATTTTCCACAATAATATTATACAGTATAATACATCAAATCATAATTATGTCATAAATCTTTCACAATTTTAAACAATGAAATAAAAATTAAAAATGTAACGGAAATATTTTAATAATAATATTCTGCATTATCAAGTAAAAGTAATCATTTTCAATTTAATATCAAACCGTAACCAAGTAATGTATTTAGGAATCAGCATAAAATCTTTAAATATAAATGTTGAAAAATTGACAAAAATTAGTGGTTATGTTTTTTATATTATTTTGAGTAGAGACTTGATTTGAGTAAGTTCAAGTTACATTCGAATTTTCTCAAGTGAGAAAGTACTCTTCGTTTGTACTGCTCGAAGTATCGTACTATTAGAGGTTCTTTGTCTTTGGTGACAATTTCAAATTTAGTTATAGATTATTGTGACTATGACTATATGGTTTAATGGTACTCGGGTTAGACTTTCATTTGAAAGATTATGAGTTCAAGCCTTAATGGAGGCGTTATTGGTTCTTTGTGTTTTAGTAAGAATAGAACCAGTAGCTTTCAAAAAAAAAAAATTAGTCATAGATTATCGTTATTTTCATTTAACCAAACTATTAAATTATGAACACATTTAGTCTTTCTCATCACTTTTTCTATTTTTAGCAAGAGCATTTTTGTCCCTTCATATTTTTCTTTTGTTATCTTTCCAGTTTGAACTTGTTTAATTGGTTTAGGACTTTACTAAAAATCGGTTGAAAAGTATGATTACTAAAAATCAGAGGTTACCTAAAGTTCTAAACCAATTAAACGGGTTGAAATCGGAAAAATAACAAAAGAAAAATATGAAAAGACAAAAATGCTCTTACTAAAAATAGAAATTTAGGAAAAGTCATGAGAATGACTAAAAATGTCTAAAAAATAATAGTTTGGGATGTTAAATGACAGAAACGATAGTCTGAGACTAAATTTTAAATTGTCACAAAAAACAAAGGACATCTGGTGGAATTAACTCTTTTTGTATATCTTTGAGATATATATACTCAAAACTATATTGGTTCCAGAGCGTATCTATTAAACATTGATCTCCATCATTATATAAATTTCCATTTTCAACATGTTGAGTCAATGTCTCCACTAGGGTTCGAATCTGTGACCTCTCATTTGGGAGAGCCACAATTATGCCGCTCGATTACAAGTCTTTGGCAATCGTGTGAATTTACTATTAAGTCTTGTGAAGGTTGGATATTGTGAATAAGTCGATACACAAAACATATATAAAATATATATTTATACAAAAATCGAATTTAATTTGTAGAAAATTAATTCCAATCAATTTTTGGTACAAACACCATAAATAAATAAATAAATAAATAAATAAATAAATAAATAAATATATATATATATATATATATATATATATATATATATATATATATATATATATATATATAAAACGAGAGAAAGAGAAAGAGTTTCTAACTTGAGGTTTTAACCCAACACAAGAAGAAATAGAAATCTGAGTCGTGTGTACACACACTCTCCTTAAAACCGATTCGCCACATCCCGAGGGTGCTAGGAGCGTTGTGGCGTCAGTCTCCCAAGATAAAACAGACTACGACTTTGGTGTTTGAGTACTCAAACCCAAAACCCGGCGAACTAGAACACAAGTTGAGCGCTTCGTATGAATTTATAGAAGATGTTGGCAAAAAATTTTCTTCGTAGCAAAAGAGTTCAGAGTACGTGGAGAGAAAAAAACAAGAATGAACATTTTGAGAGTTTCAATCTAGAGTACGAAACTATTTCGCCAACAGTACGGAAGAGAGGAATGAAATAGCATATTCATCGCACATAAGCCAACATAAATTCAATTTAATAATAGGATTATAACGTTTAAAACGATCATGCTTATTATCGTAATAATATCAACGGTCACGAAATTAATATACAATTAATTCATACCAACCATAATAATCTATTAATCTCTTTCAAATCACCTGAGTGACCAATAAGTCCATACAAACTAAAATTTTTTCAAATTGAGATCAATAATCGCACTCGAATAATGCAAAAGCCCCAAAACAATACAGCACGAATCGATGCATATAGCACTGACTCGTGCACACCGAATCGTCACACCATCCACAGCACCGAATTAATGCCAATATCCCAAATTCAAATCAAGCTCTTCAAAGCTTAACAACTCGTGCTGCCAGCATTAAGCAATTAGGCTTAATTAAACTTTAAAGCTTAATCAACCATACTTAAGCTTAATTAGCTTAACAAATTAAATTAAAATCACGAGTTGTTAAATAAAGCACCGAGTGCTCGGGATACCAGTGGTGGCTCATGAAGATGAGAATATTGCCGATTGGGTTGTCGCATGCGTAAGAGCTTTTGACTGTGGTCTCCTCACTAAGTTTGTAATGGTTTGTTGGGATCTTTGGAATAGTAGGAATAAGCATGTCTGGAAAGGCATTTCCTTTGTTATGGATACAATTTTACATCTGATTCTATCCTATTGGTACAGTTGGAAGAATGCAAAGGAGTCAGCGCATGCCTCTCATTCCCTAGCTCACCCGGACGCTAGTGTGCAATGGAGGAAACTGTCACCGGGCAAGTTGAAGGTAAATATGGATGCGGCCTTTGATTATGCTAATAATTGTATGGGCATGGGTTGGATTCTTCGGGATGAGGAGGGTAGATTTCTTGCTACTAAAGGTCTAAACATGAGGGGATGTTTCAATGTAAATGAGGCTGAGACATATGCTATCCGGGAGGCTCTAAGTTGGCTCAAGGACTTGGAGCTGGGGGAGGTGGATGTCGAAACTGATTCACAAATTGTTTTCCATGCTATTCATGCTACATATTTTCATTCATCGTTTGATAGTTTAGTAGATGATATTAAAGTAGCTACTTCTATGCTTCATAATGTAGTGTTCTCTTCTGTAAAGCGATCTGCAAATCGTGCTGCCCACCTTGTTGCGCGGGAAGCCGTTTCTGAGTTAGGTTGCGGGGAATGGGTTGATATCCCTCCCCCTTTTCTTGTTGACTGTTTGTCGGTTGATTTTATGAATTAAGTTTTACCTTTGAAAAAAAAAAACACCGAGTGCTTGATTAACAACTCGTCTAGTGCTAAACATAATTAGCATTTCTTTGTAATTTTGACTTAATTATCTGAAATATGTTTACTTTGAGAATCAATTTCTCATTCACCTATTATCCATTTTGAGTATACAATATATCAAATTCTTCGTCTTATCACGGAGAGTGCAAATCTACTTTGATCTAATCCAAATCGAAAATGAACCCACATATATTTGTACTACAAAATAACTACTCAAAAGTACCATTTTAGCTAAAAAAAAATTCAACATTGAATTTAATTAATATAAGGGCTTGTCTTATAAGCAATCGTGTGATACTATAATTTACTATTATTTTCATATATGTTATTATAATCGTTTTGATAAAATGTTGTCTAATCTCACAAATCTACCTTCGACACCCAAAAATCCTAAAATTCTGAAATGTTAGTGATGTGATTTTGGATGGAAATCATGGAGTAATATCTCCCCATCCAGCATTATGTTATTGGGCAAAACCAAGAAGATTGAGAAGATTATGTTACCCAAAACAGGCCTCCTTATTGTCAAATTTGATCATTTGACGTACCAAAAAAACTAAAAAATTTAAGTTGATGTCACATTTGATCATTTCAATCAATTTTTTAACCAACCTTAACATGAATCTCCACATGACAACTATGTTAGTTATTTGTAAGATTATTTATGTTATTTGAATTTAAGGGTCAAAGTACCTCTGAGGTCCTTGTACTATAGTGTTTTGTTCAATTTAGTCATTCTACTTTAAAAATTGAAATAATTAAGAACAATAGCTGATGTGAGCAAATATTTATATATTTATTTTGGACATATTAATTTCAAATATTTAAATATAATATATGAGTTGACATGTAATTATGATGATGTGGCAGAAATAATGTCAGTGCCACATAAGCAATTCTATTGTCCTTAATTGTTTCACTTTTTAAAGTATAGGGACTAAATTGAACAAAATTAAGGTAGAAGGCCGGACTAAATTGAACAAAACTCTATAGCACAGGGACCTTATAGATACTTTGATCGAATTTAAGTAACATGTAAACAACATAATAATTGAATATACTGGTGTTTGTTGAACATATAACCATTAATGTGCAATCCAATTATCAGCTTAAGCTTTTATTAAAACCACAAGGACCACAAGGTCCAGAAGTTGCTGTTACAGGGCTTATGCAGTTCTAACCAAGAAAGTCGAGACAAACTAAAAGACGATGCGGTGGAGGGAAGCTTAATGCTTGTTTCGACGAATCATATATTGGAACCATTTGGCCGACTCCTTTGGAGCCCTCTTGAGGGTCTTGTAATCGACATACACGAGGCCAAATCTCGAAGTGTAGCCTAGCCTCCACTCGAAGTTGTCGAGCAATGACCATGCGTGGTAGCCTATCACATTGGCCCCGTCGTCGATTGCCTTCTTCAGTTGAATCAGGTAACTCTTGTAATAGTTGATCCTTTTTGTGTCATGATAGGATTCAGCAAAGGTTAGATTGCCTGCATAGTCCATCCCTGCAGAAATCAAACGAGTTTTAGCGTTTCAGATTCGTTTAAGTTCGTCTGCAAAACCAAAACCACCGTTTTCGTTTACCGTTTTCTGATAAAATCATAGTGGGATTTCCATAACGCTCCTTCACATAGCTCACAGCCTTGTACATTCCCCAGGGCACCATATAGAGCCAATATGAATGTGCCTATAGATTCAGAATTCAGAATAAGGTTTAGTTTTAATTTAGCAGATAATACGGATATATAGTTTTGTTCAACAATCAACATACCCTTGGACCAATTGGCACTCCGTTTTTTTCATCTGCACGAGAAATATCGTAAATCAGGTGACTATCCAAATAGGACGAAAAAAACTGAGAAAAGAGGGCAGTAATCTTACAGGCAAACCCGACGTTCCAGTCGTTCTGGTAGCCGGGGACTGGTGGCTTGTTGTTATGTGGCTCGTACATATAGTAAGTTGTGTATTGGTTTATGCCAACGTAATCGATTGATCCTTTAACCATCTTAACCTCGTCGGGGGTGAACTTGGGGAGCCTTTTGCCTACGATGTTTTGCATGGTTTTTGGGTATTCCCCATACACAATGGGATGCAAAAACCAGCCCAAATGAAAGTCTCTAGCCCTCTGAGCAGCATAATTGTCAGCCTTTGATCTTGTCAGGGGTTCATACCACACAAAATCCAGGAGAATCCCAAATCTTCCCTTCTGCTTAGCCTGCAATTCCAATTTCAATTTCGAGTAAGTTTCTCGAGTCTCCTCCAATGAAAAATCATGACAGACAACTGAGACAAGGGAGGCATTCCCAATCGTGCCTCACCTGTGTGAGCATATAACTATTAATGTGCAATCCAACTATCAGCTTAAGCTTTTAGTTGAGATGGAACACATGCTTCAATTACCTGATACTTAGCGCGATATCTCTGAGCAGCTGCCCCGTGGGACAAGAGGAGATTGTGAGTGACAATGTAAGGCTCGGTCGCAGAGTTCCCCTCGGTGCAGTTGCCAAACGGCTTGGAGCACCTCCCGGGGGCGAAGAACCCATTATCGTACCCCAGGGCAGCCACCACTCTCGGCTCGTTGAACGAAAACCAGTTCTTCACTCTGTCACCAAACGTCTTGAAACAGAACTCTGCATAATCAGCAAAGTCTTCCCTGCACAAAATCCCAGATTCCCCAATCCTAAATTCCAGGCAAAAACATGAATCATAGTAAAACAATGTCGAAAGAGATCTTAGACTTACACAACTCGTCGGTCCAGCCAGCCATTGTACCTATCTTGGAGTGCTTGAGGAAGATCATAGTGGTTGAGGTTAGCATAGGGGGTAATGCCTGCAACACACATTCAAACAAGAACAAGTTAAATTCATGATTATTATTATTTTTTTCTTCTAGGAAATCATTAAAAAATCGCGAAAAAATATACCTCTTTTGAGCATGTAATTTATCAACCTATTGTAGTAAGCAACTCCCTGCCAGTTCACCTTGCCAGTTCCATCTAGTGTGTTGAATAAAAGCTTTAGTTAATCAAGTGTTGCATGCCTAATTTAAAAGGAAAAAAAAAATTATTTTTTTTGAGTACGATTGACTCTGTTACAAAGTAGTATCTGTTCATATATATTTTTTCAACCTATTGAAGCACAAAGAGTCAATATCGTCTCCACTGGGGCCGATAAACCCATGACCACAAGTTCATTGACAGAAAGAAAAAAAAAACTTATTTCTTGGAAAAATGCAGATATAGGAAATTATTGGGAAAAAAAAGTTGATGGGAAATTGAGATTACTAGGGAATATCCTGGACCATGAAATTGAGAAACGGTAAGCTTCAAAGTTGAGATTGGCCAACAGATCAATATCTTCCTGCACACAAAAATACCACCATAGTGTTTTAAGGAAAAATGCTAAAAACTCGTTATATTAATTGGCTAATCCCATCACAAAAAGATCAAATTTATGACATTTTAATCAAAAGTTATAGTTTGATGTCACTCGACCACAAGATATTGAACCTGCTGCAAGTTATATTGTTTAATAATTAAACAAAAAAGCGCTCAATACAATATTGACATTTGAGAAACAAGAATTGCAAGGAGAATGTAACACAACTCTATTTTGAGTGAACAACTAATACATTTTTTATTTTTTATTTTTGGGTTTGAAAATGTAATTACAATGATACAATTACTAATTGAGTCATTATAAGGAAAAATATGGTAGAATTGTTAATAAAATTTAGTTTTTAAAACCATACCTTTTATAGTTTTATTGATGTCTTTTGAAGTGAAAGAGATATATATTTATTAAAAACCACTTTTTTTTTTTCAAGATGGTTAGAATATCATTTTTTTTCTTTCATTTTTCACATTTTAATTAAAAAATATATATAGTAGAATTTTTCGTCAAATCTTGATTTATAATGTTAAGATTTATCAAGTAGGACAAAAATTAATTTTACATAATGTAAATGGATTAATTAATTTTCGAATTTAAAAATATTTTAATTAGATAATAATTAAATTTTGCCATAGGGGTCGAAGCTAGAAGACACAATGTGGTCCAACATCAAATTAATTCATATTAAGAAATGGGAAAATATATGGCATGTCGGTGGGCATCTTTTGATTTTTAAGTTAATTTTATTTTGATTTTAGATCTATAGGTGATAATTTATTTTAATTTTTTTTTATCAAAATATTTAGTTTTGGTCTTAATGTTATTGTGACGTGATAATTTTTAGATTTTTATCAACAAAACAATATAAATAGACGGATAAGATTTTTGTAGAAGACTATAAATGGTATAGCATATAATGGACTTACTTTATATCTATGGTACTGGTCCACAGACACCTCTCCTGTCGCATTGTTGGGCTCACGTCCTGTTCATATCAAACCAAGTAATTATAAACACTTTTTAAAATTTTAGTTAAATCCATTTCAACACAATTTCGATCAGTTGAAAAGATTTATATTTTCCCTACTAAAATCATTAATTATATGTCCCCACAACCATCTAACAAAATAAGAAATCTTTTTTTTTTTCTTTCCATTTACTCCACACTCGGCCTGACAGAGCATATGAGAGGATATAAATTATACGAAGTAGTAACTTAACTGAACCATAAAAGCTAGACCTTTGCTTATTGCATACAAGTAGTCCCTCACTAAAAGACCAATGTTCGAATCTAACAATGGTATAAGGATTATGTTCAAAGTGAGCATATTAC
Source organism: Ipomoea nil (assembly GCF_001879475.1). Classification (NCBI taxonomy): domain Eukaryota; kingdom Viridiplantae; phylum Streptophyta; class Magnoliopsida; order Solanales; family Convolvulaceae; genus Ipomoea; species Ipomoea nil. Next base: position 1,561,057 of record NW_017619403.1, read on the forward strand.
TTATGTCAAATATTAACTGGTAAAGAACCACAAGAAAAAAAATGAATTATTCATGACTAACCAACTCAAACTAGGAGCAAAGATTTAAACTTTTGATAGTTAAAATTACAGGACAAATTTACTAGCGCACACCCTTGAGTAATGACCGTGATTTTTCTCGCCACCAAAAAGAGGTGCATGGCGATCAGAAGCCATATCTAAGAAGGTAAAAATGGATCGGAGAAGGAAGATAATTTACCGGGAAATTTGATGAAAGTGTCCCAAATGCTAGGTCCACGGCCGTATTCTTTCCCGGCGGCACCTTCCACTTGGTAAGCGGAGGTCGCGGTTCCGAACACGAAGCCCTTGGGGAAACTTGCTCGGCTCAGCCCTCCGGTGTCGAAACCCGCCGGAGCAGTAGTCTCCGGCGACACCTCCGACTGAATTTCAGTCGCAGTGGAAATGAACAGTAGCAGGAAGAGCCATGTGGCTGTGGTTGTCATGTTTTTTACAGTCATTCGGAAATGAGAGTGAGAGTGCGGTTTGATGGGGATTTAGGTGCGTATTTATAAGAAGGAAAACAGAGGAGTTAATTACCATTTTGGTCCCTCGATTATTTCTCAACTGTCAATGTAGTTCATAGTTTTTGATTTCAATCAATTTAGTATTCGAATCGTTTAAGATTTCGTCAACTAAAATCTTTCATGGACTAAAATGGTATTTTCACATTTTTAAAATTTAATCAAATTTGTCTTTGAAATGGTTTAATTGCCAAAAATTTAAATAATTCAAGGATTAAATTGAAAATTATAACCTACATTGACAGTTGAAAAATAATTGACGGACCAAAACATTGATTTCCTCACACACACATATATAATAATTGAACCAAACAAGAGAAAATAACATTTTTCTAAATTTTTTAAAAATTGACTTTCTTGATTTTTTTTTCATCCAACCAAATAAGGTATAATAGAATTTTTTATGTTTTTTTTTTCAGTAATTTAATTTTTTAAAATAATTTCATAAAATGTTTTTATTGAAAAAAAAAAAAACAGTTTGAAAAATTAGTTAATGGTATTACTATGGAACCATAAAAATTCAATTTATTGAAATGTTATTTCAAATATTTGGGTTGGCATCAGTTTTTTTTTTTTTTTTTTTTTTTTTTTTTTTTTTTTTTAAATTTTTTAAATTCAATAATATTATTGCCGCTGAGTCGCTGACTAGCAACAAAGGAAAATAAATGATAAAAAATTAATTAAATAAAATTTACATATTTTTAATTATTTGAAAACAAGAATTCAACGGTTCTAACTTGAAATTACTTTTTTACTTTTCGCAAAATCATATTTCTAATCAATTACTCGAACTTATCCAAGTCCCCAACAAATATAGAAATATATAATTCTTTTTTTTTTTTGTTTTTGAATGTTACTGGCTCTATTACAATGTAGTATCTGTTCATAATGGAAATATATAATTTATTACCTAATATAATCAGTATTTAATGATCACAAGACCTTATATTATATTATTATTTCCAAAGGGGTGAGTCCATTTTAGTAAAGAACCGAACGTGTTAAATACATCATGAAATTTTTATGTATTACTTTGTTCTTTAAGAACTAAAATTGACACATTTCAATAGTGTGAGAACTGAATATGGTACATTTTTAATAGTTGAGAGACCAAACATAGTCAATTTTGAACTTGACAGCTAAAAAAATATTATAATTGAACGATCAAATTTTTTTAAAAAAATTGTATTACATATTCATCATAATACGTTGATTAATTATAAGAGAAAATTGCATCTTTTGTTCATGAGTTATACTCAAGTTCCGACCCAATCCCTGAGTTATGACTGTATTCATTTTTAGTCCTTTAGTTATGAATGAAGTGGCGAATTTGGTCCCCGATTGTTAAAATTGACGGAAAAATTAAAAAATATTTAAAATTTGAGAGGTAAAATAGAAAATTCACATTTTATTCTTCTCTTATATCAAAATCACTTTCGCAACATTATTTTTCACTTATTAGCCTCTTATTTCAAGATTATTCAATTCTAAAAGCATTTCAATAACTTTAGTATTACTTTATAAAGTTTCGATATATTTTATTTTTCGCTCATATCCAACAATATTTACAACTATATTTCTTAGATAAATTTTTTTTGAATGCATTCTTAGGTAATTTATTTATTTATTTTTTAAATTATATCTTTTGTTTTAATATTTCACTTTTTCTGATTTTTTTTTTTTTTTGAATCTGTCCCTACTTCTTTGCCCCTCAACTGAATTTCTAACTCCACCCCTGATTGCAAGTATATGATATGAAATAGTAATTATGCATGCATTGTGCCAGATGGCCCAGATAAGACAGACACACTGACTACCATAAAATAATTGAAAAAAATAATACATATATTTATATAATTTCTTAGGTTTTGACGTACTCCATAATATTTAATTATTGACTTTAAGAGATAATTCATCTATTTTTTGAATGCAGATAATTCATCTATTTTATTTTCTCTCTTTTTTCTTTCTTTTTCGGTATATTAATAACGATCGTATAGATGGAAATGCTTCCAAAAGCAGAAATAACTATTTTTGTAATACATTAAATTTTTAATTTACGCCAAACTAATACTAAATTTCTAAAATGTTTACCTAAAAATTGTTAAAGGAGAAAAATCGTGAACTACTCAAGTAAGAAATAATCATTTTCAATTTAACATCAGCCCTAACCAAGTAATGTATTGAGGATTGAGCAAATCAGCATAAAATCTTTAGATATTAATGTAATGAAGTTTGATTAGGCTGTTTGCTGATCAATCTCAATTATTCTGCATTTTTTTTTCAATTATTCTGTACTTATTGTCTAAAATTACAAACACTTTTCAATTATAATATAATATTGTACTTTTTCCCCCTAATTTAAGGCCACATGTTTACTTGTTAGCATTATCAATTCTAAATAATCATGAACAGGTTGTAAAAATAGTATAAAATGACATTGTAAGTGATTATTTTGTGGTACAAATATATGCGTGGTCCATTTTCAATTTGAATTGAGTCAAAGTGGATTTAGATTTTTTATAGTGAGATGAATATATCAATATATTGTACACTCAAAACAGATAATGAGTACAAATCCACTTTGATCCTATCCAAATTGGAAGTGAACCTCACATATATACCACAAAATAGTCACTCAAAATTTCTATTTTAGCTAAAATTTCAACAGTGAATTTAATTAATATAAGGGCTTGTCTTATAGGCAATCGTGTGATACAATAATTTACTATTATTTTCATATATGTTGTTATAATCGTTTTGATAAAATGTTATCTAATCTCACCAATCTACCTTGGACACCCAAAAATCCTAAAATTCTGAAATGTTAGTGATGTGATTTTGGATGGAAATCATGGAATAATATCTCCCCATCCAGCATTATATTGGGCAAAACCAAGAAGATTGAGAAGATTATGTTGCCCAAAACAGGCCTCCTTTATTGACCAGAAATGTAAAGAACTGTACGTAACAATGATTAGAAACAAACAAAAATATGCATTAATGAAAGATTCAAGATTTCAAGGTGGCTTGCCTTTGGTCCCACAATTATTTATCACAATATCACTCCACTACACACTCTATGTCTATATCTTCTCCAAAGTACCTACATTATCTTCTTTGAGATATGTTTATCATCATTATTTTTTTTAAAAAAATGATAAGGTACTAGTAAAATTTCAATTGTAGCCAGAGATTTTGAATTTAAACTTTGAAAATGTAGTTATTTTAAAATTTTAAAAAAGAGTGTTTTTATCATTTTTACGGTTTTACTTGACACTAAAAAATTTTAATGATATTTTATTGAAAAATAATTGATGTGTCTGATTCGATTAATAAGACTTAGGCTCTGTTTGGTAAACCTAGTTGAAAAGCTATAAGCTAAGAGCTGAAAGCTGAAATGGAGCTGAAAGCTGAAAAGCTATAAGCTCGGAGCTGAAAACTGAAGAGCTGTTAAGCTAGCTGTTATGATTGAAAGTGTTTGGTAAAAATAGTTTTTTGATAAGCTGATAAATGTAAAAAGACTAAAAAGGACATCTTCATAAAATTTAAATTAGTTTGTTTACATATTAAAATTTAACATTTTGTCTTTAAAAAAAAATTAACATTTTGAAATAAAACTATTAGCATAATCATGATCTAGCATCTCATAATGAAGTAGCAATATTGTTGCAAATCTCAATAATAATAATAATAATAATAATAATAATAATAATAATAATAATAATAATATTATTATTATTATTATTATTATTATTATTATTTGCAGTGAAAGTTGCGAATAAAGGGGAAGAAAAAAAGAGTTTTAATTATGAAGGGTAAATTATGTTATTTCTTTAAAATAATAAGGATAAAGATGGAAAAAAAGTTAGGAAGCTAGGAGCTTATTTTGAAACGCTACCTAAAGTAGCGTTTCAAAATAAGCTCTTATTTTAAGCTATGAGCTTATTTTGGGAACATTACCAAATAGAGCTTATAGCTTATTAGGAGCTTAAAATAAGCTATAAGCTCCTAAATAAGCTCTGCCAAACAGAGCTTTAACTGAAAATATTTTTAATTTAATTTTTATAATATTGAATTTAGCATCAATATACAAAATTTATATATTTAAAAATTACACTAAAAATACTATTAAACAAAAAAAAAATTTATAAATAAATAAAAAATACTAAAAAAATAAATAAATAATAACAAGTTGGTTTGACCCATAGTAAATAAGATATCCAAAATGAGACAGGGAGCGTAGCCATTTTTTTCCAAGATGAACATAATATGCAACATTGATAGGAAGTAAAAAATAAGGTCAACATAGATAGAGAAATTTTGGTAATTTTGAATATTTTATCTACTCGTTTATTTTTTTTAATATTTTAAAATTATTGTCAATATAAGCCCAAATTATATATATATATATATATATATATATATATATATATATATATATATACTAGTTTTTTACGCGCATTGCGCTATTGGGATAATGTCTTAATATTTTTTTTAAATAAATATTTTAAAGCATATCAAGTCTAGATTATATTGGAATTGTTAATGCATAGATAATTGAATGTTAAATTTGCCTATTTAAATAGGCAATTCTAAGTTTACAAATGCAAGATAATATAGTCAAGATTGATTATAATTGTTAATAAAATAATCGTATAAGTATGGTAGAAACCAAATACGGGACATAAGGGAGAACAAATAAAAATTAGCGCATAAAATATTAAATATATACTAATATTGAAGAGCTAACCGCGGATTGCCAAACAAGGACATTGCTAGATAGTTTCCCACTCCAATTTGTTGTGTGATTTGAATACTCTTTTTGTCAATAAATCTTCCAAGTAGTTAATATGATTGACTTAATTTTATTTTTTTTATTTTTTTTATTTTTTAAAACAATTATTATTATTATTATTATTATTATTATTATTATTATTATTATTATTATTATTATTATTATTATGTATACCCTTAGGTCATTTTACATGTTAATCTAAATAGCTAATTTTTTTAAATATCGTTTTATCAATCATTGATATAATTCGCTGGTTGAATTCGCTAATATAATCCGCTAACGCTAACCGCTAACGCTAACCGCTAACTACTGATTGTCAAGCAACGACATTGCGAGGTAGTTTTCACTTCAATTTGTTGTGTGATTTCAATACTCTCTTTGTTAACAAATTAAATCCCTCAAGTAGTTAATATGATTGACTTTCTTTGCTAACTGCTGATTGCTAAACAAAGACATTGCGAGATATTTTCCCACTTCAATTTGTTGTGTGATTTGAATACTCTTTTTGTCAATAAATCCCCCAAGTAATTCACATGATTGACTTAATTTTTTTAAAACAATTATTATTATTATTATTATTATTATATTATTATTATTATTATTATTATTATTAAATATATGTATATCCTTAGGTTATTTTACATGTTAATCTAAACAGCTAATTTTTTCAAATATCTTTTTACCAACCGTTGATATAATTCGCTGGTCAAATTCGCTAATATAATCCGCTAACTGCTGATTGTCAAACAAGGACATTGCGAGGTAGTTCTCATTTCAATTTGTTGTGTGATTTGAATATTCTCTTTGTCAACAAATCACTCAAGTAGTTAATATGATTGACTTTATTAATTATATTTTTTTTAATTTTTTCATGGTATTAATAAAATACTTGGTAAATAAATATATAGGATTATTTTGTATTATAACTTTGATATTTAATTAAAAAATAGTGCACAAAAAAGATAATAGACAATGTAGTGAATATAATCAATTGATGAATTTGAATGTAAAGAATTTTTACATTGGAGAAATATAAAGACAACATAACTAATAAAATTATTTCTCTTAATTAATTTATTGATAATGAATATATTTTTTTTTTTAATAAAGACATTGTAGAGACAATGTAGCGAATATAATCAATTGATGAATTTGAATGTAAAGAATTTTTATATTGGAGAAAAATAAATACAATATAACTAATGGAATTATTTCTCTTATTTAGTTTATTTATAATAATATTTTTTTTTAAATAAAGACATTGTAGACACATAATTCTATTCTAAATTAAAGAAATGCATATGTATTATTTTTTGTTGTAGCTACTAAATTATTATTTTTAATAATTTAATAAGAGTAAAATAGAGTACTAATTATGTCAATTTTAATTGGGATGGGGTTCGAACCTAAGACTTTTCTTATTGAAATCAATGAGTAAGTTAACGGTGAACTAACAGAAATTAACGGAAAAGATAATATTTAACGGAAAAGTTAACGGATAATCATATTCATTAAGGATAAATTAGAAAATTTAAAGGAAAAAAATAAAATCTGATCAATCTGAGCCATTCATTTGATTAAAAAACTTGACCGCCATTTTTTCTACCCATTATAGGCCTAACTCTCTTGGGCTCTTATTAGTATAAGTAGATAGATATATTTTTAATTTTTTCATGGTATTAATAAAATACTTGGTAAATAAATATATAGCATTAGTTTGTATTATAACTTTGATATTTAATTAAAAAATAGTGCACAAAAAAGATAATAGACAATGTAGTGAATATAATCTATTGATGAATTTGAATGTAAAGAATTTTTACATTGGAGAAATATAAAGACAATATAACTAATAAAATTATTTCTCTTAATTGATTTATTGATAATGAATATTTTTTTAATAAAGATAATGTAGGGACAATGTAGCGAATATAATCAATTGATGAATTTGAATGTAAAGAATTTTTATATTGGAGAAAAAATAAATACTATATAACTAATGAAATTATTTCTCTTATTTAATCTATTGATAATGAATAATTTTTTTTTTAATAAAGACATTGTAGACACATAATTCTAAATTAAAGAAATGCATATGTATTATTTTTTATTGTAGCTACTAAATTATTATTTAATTTAATAAGAGTAAAATAGAGTACTATTTATGCCAACTTTGATTGGGATGAGGTTCGAACATAAGACATTTCTTATTGAAATCAATGAGTAAGTTAACGGTGAACTAACAGAAATTAACGGAAAAGATAATATTTAACGGAAAAATTAACGGATAATCATATTCATTAAGGATAAATTAGTAAATCTTAAAGAAAAATTAAAATCTGATCAATCTGAGCCACTTATTTAATTAAAAAATTTGACCGCAATTTTTTCTACCCATTATAGGCCTAACTCTCTTGGGCTCTTATTAGTATAATAGATATATATATATATATATATATATATATATATATATATATATATATATATATATATATATATATATATATATATATATATGACTGTTTATAATTACATAGATGGCCTTAATTTAATATTTTGTTATCCCACACAATTAATTTAATGAAAACTTCTTGATGGTGTTACCTAAATTTGGAAATTAGGTCTAGGCCCTAGATGGCTAGATCATTCCCCTTTTAATCTATCATTAGAAAAAAGTGTTTATTATAGAGTTTTTTGACAATATATAATTACATAGATAACTTTATTTAATATTTTATTATCCCCACAATTAGTTTAATGATTTTTTTGGTCTACGTTTTAGGCTACAATGATTTTGTGAATGCTCAAAGAAATTTGAAGACCACTGGAAATGGAGAGAAAAAGTAAAGTGAGTTGAGGGCAAGCTTTTGAGCCAATTGTTTTGTGTTTGGTGAAAGGCAAAATGGTGTGTATGGGTTGAGTTGGAAAGGTTTAGGGGGGGCTCCCCCCATCCGACGTACCAAACAATTTGATCATTTCAATCAATTTTCTAACCAACCCTAAGATGAATCTCTCACTTGACAATTCTGTTAGTTATTTGTAAAAGTATTTATGTTATTTGAATTTAAGTAATATGTAAACAACGTAATTGAATATAGTGGTGTTGAGGTTAGTGTTAATAAAGATCAAGTACAATTGGGTGAAAAATTGACCAGAAAGATCAAATGTAATATCAATTTGATAGTTATGCATTAAATGTGAAAAAATTAATAGTTAGCGGTTAAATTTGGAAGACATACAATAGTTGATGGGTCAAAAAGGAAAATAAATTTCTACTTATTATTTTATTTAGAAAATGTCACCCTTATTTTCTATATTTATTCTTCTAAAAAGGTTGAACCCCAACTCCAAGGCCCCCCACACCCCGATCAGACATAGCATTTGGGATGATGTATTATTTTTTATATTTATAATAATATGCTGTTAGATCCATTGGTAGAAAAATAAATAATAATCAAATTAAAAATAAGATTATTATTTTCGGGAAAACAAGGGAAGGAAAGATGGAGAATTTGGCTAGTGTTTGGTGTTGGGTTTTTGCAAGAGTCAAGCGATCACTCTTTCCTTAAAACCTTAAAACCTTATTTGGTCGTGGGTCACCGTTCCTGGTTCTGCGAGAGTTTCTTAAGAATTGTGCCCAACAATTCTCCTTTGAAGCGACCCTCACTTCTCTCTTACATAGGTGATTCTTTCTCAAGTATCCCGCATACTCAAGAATCATTAAAGCATTAACATGCTAGCCTCGTGCGGGAGTCACTGTTTTAACGAGGAGTGGTAGGGAGTCCGAGACCCCACAGTGACGCGCTCCGTTCCATAATTTAGTTCTTCCATTGAACCGAGGTGCCAGCTAGGTTGGGTATCCACTATAGAACTGTTTAGTCCAAGGGCATTAGACCCATTCCTCGTGTTAACTTCTCCACAACTTCTTTGCCTAACCCTTTGGTCAGCGGATCCGCTATATTGTCTTTTGACTTTACGTAGTCAACGAGACAACACTAGTTGTGAGTAGTTGTCTAATGGTAGTATGTCCACGACGCACGTGTCTAGACTTACCATTATACATATGACTCTGTACTCTCCCAATTGTGACTTGACTATCGCAATGCACACATATTGGAGGTACCGGTCTTTCCCAATTAGGAATATCCTCTATAAAATGGCGTAGCCATTCAGCCTCTTCACATCCTTTGTCCAAGGCTATCAGCTCAGATTCCATCGTTGATCTAGCTATCACAGTTTGCTTAGAGGATTTCCATGCAACGGCTGCACCGGCTAGTGTAAACACGTAGCCACTCGTGGACTTAGAGTCCTTAATATTAGATATCCAGTTCACGTCGCTATACCCTTCAAGTACAGCGGGATATCTCCCGTAGTGCAGTCCAAGATCACGAGTATACCTCAAGTATCTTATAACCTTTACTATTGCCTTCCAGTGCATGGCACCGGGGTTACTCGTATATCTACTGAGTTTACTAATCGCAAAGGCAATATCCGGCCTAGTACAGGTCATAAGATACATCAAACTACCAATAACCTGAGCATATTCCACTTGTGAAATACCTTCTCCGTGGTTCTTGGTTAGATGAATGTTTGTATCAAATGGTGTTCTAGCCAATTGACCATCATCCTTGTTAAATTTCTCAAGGATTTTGTCAATATAATGTGATTGGCTCAACACGAGACCATCAGGTCTTCTAATGATTCTAATCCCGAGGATTAAATCAGCCAAACACATATCCTTCATGTCAAATCTCGCATTTAACATGTTCTTGGTAGACTTGATCATTCGATCATTACTACCAACGATGAGAATATCATCGACATATAAACAAAGAATGACGTAGCCGTCTATCGTTTCCTTAACGTAGACACATTTGTCACTTTCGTTTATTCTAAACCCGTTAGTTAACATCGCATGGTCAAACTTCTCGTGCCATTGCTTAGGCGCTTGTTTCAAACCATAGAGCGATTTAACCAATTTACACACTTTCCTTTCTTGGCCCAGAACCACGAACCCTTCGGGTTGTTCCATATAGATTTCCTCATCTAATTCGCCATTTAGGAAAGCGGTTTTCACATCCATTTGGTGAACTTCCAAGTTCCGCAACGCGGCTATGGCAAGAATCATCCTAATGGAGTTTATTCTCGTCACGGGAGAATACGTGTCGAAATAATCAAGGCTCTCGCGTTGCCTGTAACCCTTGATTACAAGCCTAGCCTTATACTTCTCGATGGAACCATCAGGTTTCATCTTCCTTTTAAAGACCCACTTGGATCCTAAGGGTTTACTACCCGGAGGAAGATCAACAAGTTCCCAAGTGTGATTCTGTAGGATAGAATCCACTTCACTTTTTATAGCCTCTTTCCACATTGGTCCTTCCGTAGAAGTCACGGCTTCTACATACGTTCGAGGCTCGTTCTCTATCAAACAAGATAGAAAATCGGGTTCATTTTCTAATAAACAAGTTAGAGTACCCGAATCATACTCTAACAAGTAAGTTAGAAAATTAGGACCGAATGATTTTCCAACTCTCGCCCGCTTACTGCGTCTCGGCTCGAGCTCAGGTTATTTCTCAGATTCCCCACTATCATTATCCATAGTTTCGTCAAACGTTCGTTTTGACGTACTTGGTCCATCGTTGGACCTACAAGGAAATATATTTTCGAAGAAATATGCATTCCTTGATTCTATTATCGTGTTCTCGTGTACATCCAGATTATGGGACTCATGTACTAAGAACCGATAAGCACTACTATTATGTGCGTAGCCAATAAAGATACAGTCCACCGTCTTAGGACCTATCTTTACTTTCTTAGGTGTTGGCACCAATACTTTGGCAAGACACCCCCACACTTTCAGGTACTGGTAGGAAGGTTTCCTACCGTTCCACAGCTCATAAGGAGTCTTATCGAGCTTCTTGCAGGGTACCTTATTCAAAAGGTAGTTACTTGTCAAAATCGCCTCACCCCACGCATCTTGAGGTAGACCCGAACTTATAAGCATCGCATTCATCATATCTTTCAATGTACGATTTTTTCGTTCGGCAACACCGTTCGATTGAGGTGAGTAAGGTGTCGTACGCTCGTGTATGATACCTACACTTGCACAAAAGTCACCAATAGGTGCTTCGTACTCACCACCTCGATCGCTTCTAACCTTCTTAATTCTCCGGTTAAGTTGGTTTTCCACTTCATTCTTATAAAGAATGAATTTATTAACGGCTTCATCTTTGCTCTTAAGCAAATACACATAGCAGTATCGTGTGCTATCGTCGATAAATGTGATAAAATACTTATTACCACCTCTCGTTTGTATCGATCTAAAATCGCACAAATCACTATGGATTAATTCTAGTGATTCAGTTTCCCTTTCAACCGATTTGAAAGGTACTTTCGTTAGTTTTGCCTCAACACAAATTTCACACTTGTTATTTGTGTCAATTTTAAAGTTAGGAATATGGACCATTCTAATTAATCTACGCATAGAATTAAAATTAACATGACATAGTCTACCATGCCACAAATTGGAAGACTCAAGCAAGTAAACAGAATTAACTTTGCTTTTATTGATAACAGGAATTACACTGAGCTTAAAGAGCCCATCAGTTACATATCCTTTACCAACAAACATTCCTAACTTGGACAAAACTACTTTGTCTGACTCGAACACCATGCAAAAGCCATGCTTGTTCAACAGTGAGCCAGACACAAGATCTTCCTTAGCTCTGGAACATACAGCACGTTGTTCAACGTCAGTTCCTTCCCGGAAGTCATCTTCAGAACCACCTTGCCCATGTCTTCCACAGCAGACTGAGCAGAGTTTCCCATCCACACCTTTTCACCCTCAACGGTCTCAAAGGTGTTGAACATCTCTCGGTTGCAACACAAGTGCCTGGTTGCACCGGTATCAATGAACCACTCACGAGGGTTTGAGCCCACGAGGTTCACCTCGGTCACCATAGCCGAAAGGCTAATCTCGACCTCCTTCTGATTGCTATCTCCAACAACATTGGCTTCAGAACTCTTGTTTTTCTTCCTTAGAGCATTGCATTCAGATTGTCTGTGGCCATGCTTGCCACAATTGTAGCATTCACTAGGAAACTTGTTCTTGGTAACGCCACCTTTCGGACCTAGCTTTCGCTTGTCCTTCTTGTTCCTTTTGGAGCTTTTACCATGCTCCACAACGTTGGCCTTAGCGCCAACAACGATAGGAACTTTCCTATCATTCGTCCTGTTCCCCTCCTCAATCCTGAGTTGCTGGATCAGGTCCTCCAGATTCATCTCCTTTTGCTTATGCTTAAGGTAGTTCTTGAAGTCCTTCCAACCTGGAGGCAACAAGTGGATCACAGATCCCACTTGGAAGGCTTCACTCAGCACCATGCCCTCGTCACGGATCTCATCGAAGATTAATTGCAAATCTTCTACCTGACTTAGCACGGTTTTTGAAACAATCATTTTGAAGTCGAGGAATCAGCCAACCACAAATTTCTTTGAGTCGGCATCCTCACTTCGGTATTTATGATCCAAAGCTTCCCACAACGCTTTTGATGTGCTTATCTTTCGATATACATCATATAGCGTGTCACACAATCCATTCAGGATGTAGTTTCGGCAAAGGAAGTCTGAATCCTTCCAATAGCCAACTGCCATCACAGATTGTGCATCTTGTTCCTTCAACTCAGGAACCTTCTCGGACAAGAATCTTGCCAAGCCGAGAGTTGCTAGGTAGAACAACATCTTTTGTTGTCACCTCTTGAAGTTCAAACCCACACCGGTGAACTTCTCTGGCTTTTCAGCCGAACCACTCGGTACCGAAGGTACCCGAGACATGGGAATATATCCCTCAGTGCTCCCACCATCTTGTGAACAAACGTTCACTGGTGTAGCTTGGGAATTAGCAACATTGAACATTTTCCTCCCTATCAATTGGCAGTACGGGATGCTCCATTTTTCTTCAATGAAATTCGGAGAAGATCACCAACGGGAAAACGAAGATATAAGGTTTTAAGACTGTTGGATCCGTTGGTAGAAAAACAAATAATAATCAAATTAAAAATAAGATTATTATTTTCGGCAAAACAATGGAAGGAAAGATGGAGAATTTGGCTAGTGTTTGGTGTTGGGTTTTTGCAAGAGTCAAGCGATCACTCTTTCCTTAAAACCTTATTTGCCACCTCCCAAAGATGTTAGGAGCGTTGTGGCATAGGCTTCCCAGGATAAAACTTGCTATGATTCAATGTTTGAGCATTCAAACAAAGAATCCGGCGAGCAAGACAATGGCTATGAACACAATATAGCTAAAGAAAGAGTAGAAGCAGAGAGTTTTTGAGGCTAAAAGATGAACTTTCTTGTTCAGTTTTTCTGTATGTAAATCTCTACTGCCCAACTCCTCTTTATATAGGGTTGAAGGATTAAATAGCTCTTAATAGGACACTTTAAGGCACCCCCCACTACACCTGGTAATAGCAGCCATTACCATGGGTTTCAATTCAAAATTTAAGATTGGATTTAATTCAAAGAATTAATTCCGTAACAGTAAGAATTGAACACTCAACGGTCACAGACTGCACAGGTTCGTGTAGGCCGAAACTTCCAGTTTCGGCCCTTATCCACTTAGTTTCGGCCATTGGGCCGAAACATAGTGAAGTTTCGGCCATAAGGCCGAAACATGGTGCCCATCTGGCCAAAACATCCATGTTTCGGCCATGATGCTCACAAGGCCGAGACATGATGTTTCGGCCTTCGGCCATGTTCAGTTTCGGTTCCCAAACCGAAACAATCCAGTGGCATGTTGGAAAACTGATACCGAAGTTTGGCATACTTAGCCCGCAAGGCCAGCCATTCGTGTCGGCGCACACGAGCTCGGCCTTGAGTCAAGCCTTTCGATCTCATTTCTAGTTGGAATTTGATTTGCCCCACCCCCGACCCCCCGCGCGAGAGAGCCTCTATGCTATACAATTCTAAAAGCTTCAAAAGAGCTCTTGTATATAAGGGGGGCAAATCCACTTTCCAAACCAATGTGTGACAAAGCTCACTTTTTCCCTTCATTTTCCAAATCAAATGGGTCTACTTTGAGAATCAATATCTCATTCACCCATTATCCGTTTTGAGCGTACAATATATCAATCTCTTCGTCTCACTACGAAGAACCCGAATCCACTTTGACCAGACTCATTTCAAAAGTAGACCCCACTGATAATTGTACTACAAAATAGCCACTTAACATGCCATTTTAGGTCATTTTAAGCTATTTTTTCCAACATATGCTTGGTGCCTTTCCACGTCATAAATTTTTCTTATTAGTTGTTATGATTGCGATTTTTTTGAGAAAGTTACATCTTAATTTTTTTTTGGTTTAATGTGTCAGTATTATATAATTTTTTTTATTAATTTGAGATAAGGTTAACTAATTTACGAATATATAAGGAATATGACAATTATTTTTTAAACAATTAATGTTACGTCCTATTGTGATGATGGAAAGGGAAAAAAAAAATGAAAAATTGTATTTTCCTCGTACAAAAGTGAGGGGTTAGAAAAAATGGTCCAAATTTTAGTACAAGTGTACAAGTGGTTTGTAATTGGGGCCTGCGCTACTCACTCTGTCACTCATACCCCACATGCTTCTTTATGTCCGCGGCACGTGAACTGACTCTCAATTTCAAGTAAAACAAAATTATTTTTAAAATGATTAATATAGCGTGTATACTATTTTTTTTATTAAAAAAAAATTATTATATAAACTCTTAACTTTTACTTGCACTTTCAAATTCTTAATGTAACATAATTTTTTTGACATTTATATGATGAAAATTGCATATCATCCGCATTAAAAAAGTAAATTGTAAAAATGAGGGGTAGAATTTGAGAGCGCATGTAGTAATTTTTTTTTTTTTTAAAATATTGACATGACATATTCTAATTAATTCTAATTAATTAAGAAAGAATGAAACATAATTTTTATTTATTATCTTTTATTATTATTTTTCAATAAAATTATGATATTTAGTGCATTTTTTACTCATGCGTTTAGTTGTATTATCTTGTTTGGTTCAAGTTATGAGATTACCTGATAATGTTATATTACTTCAAAGCTGATGTTGCGGTAATGTTTCACGGTAATGTGATTATCCCCATTTTCTTAGGTAATCTTAGATTATTACCTTGAATTATTCCAACTTTGCCCTTATTAAATAATAATAATAATAATAATAATAATAATAATAATAATATATGTTTACATAATTAAATATACATGTGTGTATATTTATATATTCATTTTTTAATTTATATATAATTGAGGACATTATAGTAAATTAATTAATTTAATCTAAAATATAACCCTTAACCAAACAATGTAATATTATATTCCACAATCCAAACCAAACACATATAAGGTAATCTTATATTCCCAAAATCTCACGTTACCATCATGAAGGTAATCCTATTACCTGGGGTAATCTAAAATTCTGTGAACCAAAGCCCTCTTAAAAGTATCCATATCATTTTCTCTTAAAAATATATCACAATATTTAAAGAGGATTTATGATATAATTTATTAAATTGCAAATTTTAAGAAATTTTTTTTATAAGGATATATATATAGTCGTTTTTCATTTATATATATCCTCATGTATTAATTAAGTATTGAGGTTGGCAAACCTATTTTTGTCATTGGAGTGTAACTAAAACTTCAAAATTATTTTCGTCTCCAATTTCAGTGGGTTCATCGTGTAAGAATAGTGTATATATAATGATTTAGTGGAGGGAAATAAAGAAAGTTTTAGGAAGTGACCAAAATATTCTTTAATGATTTGAAAGTTTAAAATGCGCGGTTAATATTAGTAGAATATGTTAATGGTGGATTAAAATGATCACTATACATATTATTAAAAGGAAAAAATTAAATAAGATAATAATTTATGACCTGAGTTTAGAATTTAAGTATAATTAATAAATTAAAACAAATATATTTTTTTTAAAAATTATATTTGTAACTATGCTATATGTTAGTAATAATAAATAAAAATGAGATAAAAATTGTGAATACATGTAATATTAGCTGCATTTTAATTAGAAAATAATATACAGTGCTAACATTTTTAGATGACGAGAGAAAACCTACCACCCTTTCCTGTGTGAATAAACTTCGCCTTGTGACTTTAGTCAGTAAAAGACTACAAAGAAATAAACCAACATAGGTTATCGATATAATTGACCGACTCAAATTAACAGGGCAAAGAATTGAACTCGTGATCTTGTAGTTACAATCGTGAATCTTTTGTCATCTTTGTTGGTGTTACCCTATATAGTGGCAAATTATATCGTGCACCGCGGTGTATAATCGATTATGCACCGGCCTTCAAAACGACGTCGTTTTGTTTAATGAAAAGAAACGGTACCCGTTTCGCGCTGTTCCGCGCCGTTCTGCAAAAGTAACTATGTTATTCAGTTTCATTTTGTATACACTACAGTTTCAGTTCAACACAACTACAGTTTCATTTCTATATAACTACAGTTTCATTTGATATTTATACACTCAAATATGTGAAAATGTTGTTTAATTTTATTTTATATGCACTATAGTTTCATTAAAATACAACTACATGATCATTTCGATATAACTATAGCTTCATTATACAATATACACTCAAAATATGTGAAATGTTATTCAGTTTTATTTTATATACACTGCAGTTTCATTTCAACACAATTACAGTATCATTTTGATATAACTACAGTTTCGCTGGATAATATACACTTAAATATGTGAAATTATTATTCAGTTTCATTTCAACACAATTACAGTTTCATTTCATTTCAATTGCAGTTTCACTTGATAATATAAAAATAATACGTGAGGCAGTGTCAGTTTAGATACACTGTAGTTTCAGTTGGTAATTAATATATTAAATATACGTGCTCCGTTAACGGTAATGATGCGTCATTTCTTTACTTAAAGAAACGACGTTGTTTTTATCACGGTGCACACGTGCACCGCGGTCCACGATATAACGACTGCTATATAGTGCCAACATTTAGATATCGGTATGTGTGATGATGTGATCTTACAGCCCTAGGGAGACTAAACGACAATTACTCAAAAATTCAAAGTGGACTTTCTTTCTATTTTGTGTTTGTTGGTTGTAGTGGAAATGGAAGAAATTTTGCATACCAATGAAAGAAGATGACGACTTTACGAAGACGACACGACGATATATTAATTGTGGAAACCAATGTATCTTTGGACATTCTCATGATCTCATCCTTTATAAACTCTATAATCAATTGAGCAATTTTCATTTTTTTTTTTTAATTTTAAAATGATAATGATAAAGATGTAAAAAGAAAAAGGAGTTAATTACCGATTTGGTCCCTCGACTATGAGGATTTCAACAATTTGGTCCTCGACTATTAAAATTCCTCAATTTAATCTTTGACCATGGCATTTTTATCCGATTTGGTCCTAAGTGTGATTTGCCGGTCAAACCTAAAGGGCAATTTGGGAATTATTAAAAAGAATTATTATTACCTCATCATCTTCAATCCAAATTATTATTATCATCTCCAATTCCCAGTCAACATCATCATCATCAACGCCAACATGCTATTTCTTCACAAGACTTCACCCTTCATTCTCAATATCAACTCAACACCATAGCCGATCACCTCTCAACTACACTGCCGGACACCACCACCATCCACAACTTCGCGGGTGTTGCCGGAATGTTCCGTCGTCGCTGCATGCCAGTCAACGCTGCCCTCAACTGCTACTGCTAGGTTACCCGAGAGAGGGGAATGAAGGTAGAAGGTAGGAGCTGCTACTGCAGGAGCTCTTCCAAGATTGCTGTTGTGACAGGAAGCGAGAGATGGAGACCGTTGCTCGCCACTGACCTGCTCTGCTTCGTCAGAAAAGGACATCGCCAGAGTTGCTTTTGAGATGAGAGGGATAGGCGAGGGAGAGAGAGACGGATGTCCACCGTCGTGCCTTGCTGCTGCCATTGGTCAACACTTCGCCGATCTACAGTCTACGTTGCCGACGAGTGAGGAGCGAGGGTGAGAGGTCATTGGAAAGGAGCTAGCTGAAACCAGAAGTCACCACATATTCGCACGCGCCGGTGCTCTGCTCGCCCACTGATGTAGGGTTATAGTTGTTGTTTGAAAAACAGATGATTTCTCAACTCATTGCTCAAATTTTCGACAGGAGTTGTGCAATTAGGGTTTCGTATTTGGGAATTCAACAATTAGAAGGTTTTGTTTGTCTGAAATAAGGCAAAGTGTGGAATTAACTTACACAGCCGAGAAAGGAAACAATGTGCAATTACAAAAATGTCCTCAAGTTTATTGCCTTAAACAAGCTAGTTTGGCTTTAGGACCAAATCGGGTAAAAATGCCATAGTCGGGGAGCAATTTGAGGGATTTTGATAATCGAAGATCAAATTGGTGAAATTCTCATAGTCGATGGACCAAATCGGTAATTAACTCAAAGAAAAAGTTAGGAAGCTATTAGCTTATTTTTGAAACATTATCAAATAGAGCTTATAACTTATTAGTAGTTTAAAATAAGTTATAAGCTTTTAAATAAGATCTCCAAACATAGGCTAAAAGTGTATCCGATGACATGTAAAAGTGCATAAAAGATGGTTGCACTTTTACATATTATTTGGTGCATTTTGTAGTAATGCTCTATGCACTTTTACATATCATTAAATGTACTTTGAAGTTTGAAATATTTACTAAAATGTCGTTGTCTTTTTTCCTAACTTTCTAAAGATTGATTATATTATATTGACAACTAGTTTAATTTGTATTTTTGTGGTGCAGTTATGCGAAATCAGAATGGGGAGTTATGCGAAATCAGAATGGGGATTGGATGGGAGGGTTCTGCACGACAAACGTTGGCAATGCTACAGAAGGAGAACTGTGGGCAATCTACCTAGGCATAAAATGGGCTTGGGAGATTGGCCAGAGAAGGATCAAGGTGATAATGGACTTTCTACCAGCAAAGCTTTGGCTTACCGGTGAGACTGAACCCCTAGGACACTATGGGGATTTGGTCAGATGGTGGAAAGAATGACTTGAAAGAGAGTGGAATGTCGACATCACACATACACCGCGAAGAAATAAGATAGTTGCTGACGAGCTCGCTAAGATGGCAATTAGAAATCACTGCAATTGGATAGAGTTTAATGTGCCACCAGATAGCATTATAGAGATGTTGAGGAATGATCGGGTGCTTTTTAAAGGCACAAGGTCTTAGCTTGTTGGGTCAATATGTGCTCTATTTATGTTAAATGACCTTTACAATTTGTTTTCGGTCCATCTTCAGCTCTCCACCCACATATTTCCCAAATGTTAACCAAGCTGTGTTTCATTTCTTCTAATTGATTGAATGTATTTTATGAGTTAATTAGTAACTATAGTAGAGAATGGTAATAATTGTAATGCTGTAATCGTCATATCAATTAAAGAAATACAATGAAACAAAAATCAAAATGTAAAAAACAAACCTTTTTAAGGGAACATAAAAAATGTCTACATGAAAACTATACATAGAAAGCAAATGTTGAAACATAATTTCCAGTGGATTGACAGAAATTATAACGTTTCCTGTGATGCCACAGGACAGCTAACTTCAAATACCCCCAACATCTCCAGCAACACATTAATTCACTACTTCATTGATCAACAAAAAAACAAAAACAAAAAAAACAAAAAACAAAAAACAAAAAACAAAAAAACTAGGATGTGTTCTTGGGACCAACCGGTTTCATGCTCACCATTGATCACATCAGAAACAACAAAAACAAAAGTAATGTGCAAAGAACTGCACTTATCACCTGAGAAATCTTGATTATGGCGGGGTTAGAGTCCAAACGCGAACACAAGCATCCTCCCCAGAGCTCACAACACTATGCTCATCAGTAAAAGCAAGTCCATACACCCCACCTAGATGAGCTCCCTTGATAGTAGTTCGATCAGACGGGGGCTTGCTCAATTCGTAAACGATGACATGTGTGTCTAGTCCGCCAGTTGCTACCTTAGTGTTGTCAGGGGACCATGCCAAGCAGTTTATTCTTGCAGTGTGGTATAACATATCCTTAAGCTTCATCTGCAGAAACAAAGTGCATTAACTTTACTGAAGGTGACAAGTTTAATGCATACTTACACACTCTGTATTGAATACCTCTCGAGTGGCACGATCCCAGACAACAGCCTCTCGGTTTGCATCTGCTGAGGCGAACATGGAAACATCTGGGGAGTACCGGATCACAGTAATAGGTCCACGGTGCTTTTCCAGGATGGCCTGTTCTTTGAGAGCATCGCCTGTTACAGAGTATACGCGCAGTTTACCATCCTGGGCGCCAACAACAGCTTCAGTTCCATCTGGTGAGATTGCGCAGGCTGTCACAGTAAATCCAAGGTTGGTGCTCCACAACACATTTGTCCCGCGAAGGAGAACTATGCCTGTCTCAATCGAAACTATAGCCAGCTCGGGTGAAGCAAGGGCAAGGCTCACGTCCTTTGGTTGATTTCCAACATCAACTTCATTTTCATTGCAGCATTTATCTCCTTCTAGAGATGCTCTCCAAATCTGATCCAGGCACAGAAGTCAAACAATATACTGAATCAAAGAACTAACATCATTTCCAACGACAAAACTAAGATGTGCACAATCTTTATATCTTGCTTATTATAGCCAAGCCTTGGAGGAAGTACTTCATAGTTTGTTCTAATAGAAAGAAAGGCAACAATATATGTAAACAAAGTAAACTTCAGAACTCTACTCACTTTATTGTTGAATCCAAATGAAGCAAGTTCTCCTCCAACAGCTACCAAACATTTGATCTGGGAATTCATCTTCTTCTCTAATTTTCCACAGTAACCAGTGCCTTGAATCCATTTAACAATTAAATTATCGAAGCTGCTAGTTAATATAAGTTTTGGGTCACTTTTCAGCACAGCTAATGAATTAGCATTCTTTAAGTGTCCAGAGAAAGACACAGGATTTTTGTCCAGATCACTTGCAGAAAAGATGGAGATTGTACCACCAAGAGAAACAATTACAAGATGATCATTCTGCCAGAGACACCCAACTAACATGTCTTCAACTCCACCAGAGCCAGGAGAAGCTAATGTTTTATTCACCTTCCCATTTCCATCCTCAGATATGTCCCATACTTTTGCAAACTTGTCAGCCGACACAGTTAGCACCTGAACTTTTTAGAAAAAAGCATGAAAAGGGTATTGGCAGATGAGATAAAAAGGAAAATTAAAAATGTCATTGATCCTCTTTTTATTACTGCTCTTAAAAAAAGGCATCGAAGAACGAAAGTGAGAAAAAATAACATGCTGAATGTACACATGGAGCATTAGCATATTAGCATACTTCTGATTTCAATGGCCTTAGATTTAATTTGTTCTAAGTTCTTAGCAAGCTCTAAAAATAAAAAGTAAAGCATCGAAATTACCTGCTTACTATCCGGGCTCCAGCTTACAGCATATATACTGCCTTGGTGACCATCTTCAGAAGATAACTCGCCCATTTTTTCTCCTGTTTTGGCATCATAGAGTACGCCCTTCTTGTCAGAGCTTACAGTAATGAATTTGTTACCATCCGGAGAGAACCGCAAACAGTTAACAAAATTTGAATGATGTCTGCAGTTGAAAACCCACAATTAATAATTTCAATTGAGTGTGAGATTAAAATGGCCTCACTCACTTTCTTGAAGACCTAGAAAGGCTCTGATTATCACAATGGGAAGGATAAGAAACCTTAGAGACTGCTTGAACTTAAAAGGTGGTCCTTCATAAAAGTTCACCAAGAAATCTTCTCCACACGATGCAATACGGAAAGGTCTTGTCGGCTTAAATGCGCAACTCAGAACTCTCCTTGAGTGGCCATCAAATTCTCCTACATTCGAACCTGAATCCCACCTATGAATATAGTTCATAAAGAAGGAAATCAGACTTTGTTAAAGATTCAATAATGTCTATAGAGAAACTAAAACAGTCAAACAAGTTATTCCAAAATGTTAATAAGATACAACAAGAGAGAATCAGTACAAGTTCCATGCAGAACAACATAGATTATAAACAACATTAAAACATAAACTCACTTAGAGCAAGTAACATGTGCATAAAAAACAAAATTTTCCATGGCTCATCCTTCTAGCATATGATTAATGGTTGAATGGTTTCTTTGTTATCTGAACTGGTTTTGGCTTTAGTGTAACACATGTAAAATGCACTCTGGTCCTCCCACCTATTTACCTCTCGGGTCGGGGCAAGCAGATTCCACCTTTTGTGGGGTCGGAGTGTGGGCCCAGGGCAGACAGATTTCACCTTTTGTGGGTAAGTATTTGAAAAGACTCGCAAAATAGAATGTTGTAATAAATTTTACTTTTGATCGTATCTATTATACATGAATCACATTTAGTCTTTGACTATTAAAATTTTTTAATTAAGTGCATGATTATGTACTCATTTTGGAAGGAGCAATAATTAACTGGGAAATTGGATGGCAGTACCATATGTGATACAAATTATGTAGCCATGTAAAAGAAATTTGAATATTCAATGATCAAATATGATTCATGTGTAATAGGTAGAGAATCAAAAATGAAATATTTGTATATAATGTTGAGTCCAATGATTATCAAATGAAATACGAACTCACTCACATGAAGGCGCGTACGAACGATTTGCCCTTCCCATCACCGCAGGCAACGATACGCATTCCATCGGGGGACCACTGGATATCATCGATACGGCCGGAGAGCACTCGGTACTCGTTTTTGAGAACGAATTCATTGCGGGTGCCCCAGATGCGGATGATGCCGGAGATGTCACCGGAGGCGATCCACTCACTGTTGGGGGAGAAGCGGGCGACGGTGACATTGTAGGCGTGCTCGGCGTAGACGGAGACCTGGAGCGGGCGATCGAGGTGCCAGATAATCACGGATCGCCCGTTGCAGTAGAGGATGGAATTCGATTTCGGATCTCCGGAGATCAGGATTCCCCGGCCACGCTCCGTCGACGGCACGCAAGCGTACGTCTCCTTCAGCTCCGATTTCATGCAGTTCAGCATTGTGAAAGAGTTTCCAAAGTCGCCGGTGGCGAGATACGTACGATCACGAAATCAAGTGAAGGAAGAACGAAAATGATAAAATTGAAACAAATTTTTGTTTATCATTAAATTATTATCGCTAATAATCGGATTTAATCATGAATTTCTCCAAGCCAAACAAATGTCAACAGTCAATTTAATCATGAATTTCTCCCACTCTTCTTAATTTTCTCCTTCACTTTTAAATTTTAATCTAAATTAAAATTAAATTAAATACAGTTAGTTATTTTTCCCGCCAAAAAAGAACAGATTTTTACAGAAACTGCTTCTGTGCTTATAGGTCCGTAGATTTGTACAGAAACTGCTACCGGTGCTTATTGGTCCATCGAAGGTCGAGTGATATAAAGTATAAAGTAGGGGTGGGCAAACCAAATTAGTTGGTTTGATAATATACGAACAATTGAATGGTAATAGATTTTTATATACCAAACTGTTTGGTGAAAAATCGAATTGAATTGAACCAAATATCGTTTGTTTGTTTGTTTTTTTTTTAAAAAATAATAATAATAATAATAATTAAAAAAAAAAAAGAGTAAATCCAAGTCATTTGTTGATTGTTTTGCCGTTCAGCTCATATTGTCATTGGTATTTATCTTAAATTTTTTATTTGATTTCTTTATGCTTGTTCTCCGCTTTGCAGTTTTGGTGTTTGCCACAATTATCTCTAACTTGAGTTATTCTTACAATATTCAATATTTTTCTTAGTTTCATGTTTCTATTAAATTAATGTGCTTCAACATTATTCTAATTTTGATTTCTAGTGCTTTGAAATATTTTTTCATTGCTTGGAAGCACTGGAAATATATTTTGCCAAGAAATTAACTATATAGTGTTTGACATTTTCAAAAAAAAAAAACTATATAGTGTTTGACACTTGCTCTCCAAATATTAACTATACAGATTGATGATTCTTCATATTGTCAACAAAACATTCCCAACTAAAGAGCCGGTTGGACAAAAAAACCAACTAATGTTTGATAATTAGTACTTAGTAGTGTGTTTAAATTTTGGATTGCTATTTTGTTATATAATGTTTAGACTTTGAATTTGGACTATGTCGATATGTATTGTTTAGTAGTGTGTTTGGAAAATTAGGAAATGTTAAAAATTAAGGTTCTTAAACCGAATGGAATACCAAACCGAAATTGAACTTTTTCAAACCGAACCGAACTATAATGTTAAACCGAATGATATCATTTTTTTTTAAATACCGAAATACCGATACTGAAATCGAAATCGAAAAAAAAAAAAAAAAAACGAACAGAATCCCGAAACGCCCACCCTTAATATAAACTTAATAACTCGGGATTCCCGATCTCTCATATGTACCTGTTGGGCGGAGGTGGGTGAAAGATCAAATTCAATAATTGGTGTCTCGGAAATTATTGAGCCAAAGCCTGGGACATGTACAACATCTTGTCTTTCAAAAATGTAGCGGTATAATAAAGAAATAAAGTTGCTACATGACTTCTCATATGTACATGTAGGGTGGAGATGAGTAAAGGGCGAAATCCAACAATTGCGGCTTGGAAATTATTGGATGAAGCCTGAAGGGACAAGGACATCTTTTCTCCCGAAATGTGACGGTATAATAAAGAAATAAAATTGCATCAAGCGCGCCCTTCATTAAGAGTAAAAACTATACAGTTATGACTGACTGATACTGGAAAGGAAATTGTAGGCGGAAGCCAGTGAAGGGCCAAGTCCAGCCGCCTCTCGAAAGGGCTATAGCTAGACAGTGCTTATAAGCACCAAATGAAATGGTGTTCGCCATGAGCACAAGACATGAAGTTTGCAGAAACAATAAAATTTACAGCAGCAAGTTTAGGACTACAACAGCAAATCTGCAGTTGCTGAATGAGCCAAAAGGTTGCAATTTCACTAGCACTAGTACTAATTCAAAAGAAAAAAAAAATACAACGAAGCAGATTCATCCTACGTCGTGGGGGAGCAAGAACTACGAAATGAAGGTGAGAAGCAGAGATTACGATTTCCTAAAATGGGGAAACGAAATCACGACAGTTATGTAAAGCAGAAGCAGAGGGAAAATGCAGCAGTAGCGCGATATTTGCAGAATAGCAGAAGAAGATTGATCGTTGATTTGTGAGGAGTCGACTGCAAGGGGCATGCCATCGCTGTTGAGGGTGCAGGAACGGGGATCAGAACCCTCGTCGGTGCTCATCATTAGGGCTCTCAAGACCCCAGACACTGTATGAAAATACGCAGATCGGTTTTTGTTGAGAAGCCATGTTAGACCCATCAGCTGGCAATCTTTGCTGAGCATTTTAGCCGTCCTGTCCTCCGATTTGCTCGTGTTTCTGGCTTTCACCTCGCCAAGCTGCACAAACCAATTCAGATCAGATGCATGAGCACATTCGAGCCCTTTCAGAAACTAGTAATCCATGACAACAAACACGATCAAATTTGACATTTCTACTATATATAGCAATGATGTAGAACCAAAACTTTTCTCTACAAAATGGTCGTTTCCAGCAGTTGACCATAGTAGCTCCATGAAAACGTATTCCTTACCAAATAGTCAGCAGATGATGAAGCACGGTGATCTATGTGTTACTGATCATTCATGCAACAATCTCGACACCTTTCATGCTATATTCTTAACCGGTATGCCAAGGTCTCCTCATACACAAACTATGACAGGAAAACATCCTATAAAAGTCGTGTTTTTACAATATGGTGGTGTTATTTAGGCCACTCAACATCATTGCTTGTACTAATAGACACAATAACGTGGTGCAAATAAATGAAGAAAGCAACAACTAGTCTAGCTCCCAAGCTCTGATTCGGACGGGCTAAGTTATTGAAAAACAATATTAAAGTTCTCATCTTATCAAGAGGGGCAATTAAACCTCTAGTCCTCTCTCCACCAAACTAGGGACCTAGAAAATCAATGTTTCATGAATCTATCTTCCTTAAAATGGAGCTGGGCGTGATGAACACTCGTGACTATGCAACCATCAAAAGCCTCAAGTTTTATGCTCTTCTACCCGCACAGATAGCTCAGTTGGTTCCTGGATAGTGGGACACAGAATCCAGCCCGATGTTACACCCAATGTGGTGGGCTGCTTCTTGGGCCCCGAGCACTGGTTAGTCAATGTGATTTACCCATCTACTATCCCAGACCGGGGTGTGGGGCCAGGTTTATGTACTTATGCTTGTATCTTACTCCACCATAATCATGGCAAGCAAACAAAACACACTTTCCCAACCATCCACTTTGCATCAATCTCTCCATTTCCACTCCCATATCACACATCAAAGTTAAAAATCAAAGCTTTAGAATTCTACTGTTACACAGACTTAACATTAAAGGAACAATCTTGATTATGATTAAAATGGAGGAGGAAAGGGGGGTTTAGAGAACTTACAGAATGCAGAGATTTCAAGCACTTAGAACAGCCTGCAAGACTAGAATAGCCATTTGGGGAGTTACCCAGGCAATTCTTCTCCAGAATCTTCACACGTTCGTCGCCGACCAATTTCCCGTCTGGATTTACAGTGAAAGTTTCTGGGCAGCTCAGAGGATGAACCCTAATGCCGCAGTAGCAGTACACCATATCACACGTCTCATTGGGCTTCACCAATTCAACGCCTCTGCTCCCCATTGCCTTCTCCAGCGAGTCCACGCAGGTCTCCGAGTCGTCGGGGAGCACCGGCATGTCGAACGCCGCCGTTTTGGGGATCCTGGCGGTGGCCGCGCGGCGGAGCGCGGTTCTGGAATAGGCAGAGTAGAGCCACGCCGCCAGCACGGGGCAGCAACGGGTCCGGTGGAGCTGACCCGGATAAGCATTGGACCCGCATGCAGACTTGATCCCGTGGAACATCTCCTCCGAGAGGTCGAGCGGGCAGGCGGCGTCGGAGGACTGCTCCGGGATGGCCGGGATCGTGGTCGGCGGTGATGGGTTGGGCAAGAATGTCTGGGTTTGAACCGTATCCGGGTCTGGGAAACCCGGAATGGCCATCAAAGTGGGTATGGTGGTGAGAAAAAGGAAAGTGAAAACATGGTTGAAGAACATGGCTTTGGTAATGATAGAAGTGGGGTTTGAGGAAAGGATGGGAAGAGATGGAAATGAGAATGGGTGTTGGGTTTTAGTGAGAGTGTATTATATGGAGCAGAGAATTGAAGATCCAGTAGATGACAGAAATGGTAGATGATTGTGTTTGGCAGAAGTTGATGGTAAAAGGGTGATGAGTGAGGAAGAAAAAGCAAGTAGGAGATTAACCATTTTTAATTGTGTCATGAAGAAGAGAAGCTTTGGGTGTATATCTAAGCTTAATGCCTGTTCTATACAATTGGAACATACCTTCACATACCACCTCTCTTTTCCAACAATTTACTTTTTTTTATCAACACATGAAGACTAGAATATGATCAGTGAATTGATTACTTGACTTACAATTTACCTCCGCCCAGACTCTAGGGGTCTTATGAGTTTAGATTAGTCATGCGAAATTGAAATCATCTAAGTTTAAAAGAAAAGTATATAACTATAATGACATTGTTGATTTAACGGCTAAAATTAATGATTAAATTAAAAAAAAATTACTATAATGAATAATTAAATTGGGTATTAACTAGTTCAAAATGTGATATGATATGCATGTTATCATATGAATAAGTATAAAATTTGGTGAAAGTTTAGGATACAAGAAAACTCTAACTCCTTGAAACTTGTTTGAAATGTTTCCATGTTATTTCTTAATAAAACAAAAAATTGTAGAAAAGTTGAAGACATTTCGTAATTAACTAAAAAGTCATAAGCCCATTTTATCATAAAGTAATTGATTAGCATTTTTTTGAATGCTACTAACTCTAACACCTCCACTAAGGCTCAAATCACAAACTTCTAAATGGAAGTCCAACTTGAGTATCATTAGACCACATAGTCTTTGGTAAAGTAATTGATTAGCATACTATATATAAATAATAATTGTGACAATGGGTTTTCCAAATCACCCAAAATAAATAAATGGAATAAGATTCAAATTGGCCACTAAACGTAGAAAATGCAATTAGGCCACTGAACGAAAAAAAAAAAAAAAAAAAAAAGTGCAATTAGGTCACTGAATGACAAAAAAATGCAATTAGATCACCGAACACTCCAAAACCGTGCAATTAGGTCACTGAACACTCCAAATGTATGTAATTTCACCTAATAGCATGTTACTTGCTTACGTGGCAGCTGAGTTGGCATTTTAATCATTTTGAAACAATTTTTAATAATTTCCTCCAAAAAAATTTAATAATAAATTTTAAAAAAATTAAAATTAAAATTAAAAATAAAAGGAGGGGGTGGCCGTAGTATTTTTTTTTTTTAATTGTTTTATTTTTTTTTAAATTTTATTATTAAAATTTATTAAAAATTATTAAAAATGCCAACTCAGTTTCTGCGTAAGTAGGTAACCTACTGAAATGGATGGTAACCTGCTATCAGGTGAAATTACATACATTTGGAGTGTTCAGTGGTCTAATTGCACTTTTTTTTTTTTTCCGTTCAGTGGCCTAATTACATTTTCAGGTTACGTCCCGTAATCAATTTAAAATTTATTTCTCAATAAATAAATGTGTACTCTGATAATTAATTTAAATTTGTAGTTAACACACAACACATCAAAAGCTTTATATATGTATGTAATCAACCAGCATATATAATATCTTACATACTTTTCATCTATTACTTAATAGCCCAAAAATCAAAATATAAAATGACATTATAATTGAAGAAATTAGAACTCATTATCCCTATATAATAACTACATTTTACTTACAATAATGTAATCCAAGCTTCTTAGACTATCAAAATCTTACATACTTTTCACTATTACTCAATTATGTGTACAAGAGTTACACATAACCATAAATATACCTAAGATTTTACAATAATGAGATCTTTCTTACTTGCCTGATGCACATTTGTTCAAAAAAGCAAATGTTTGTGCTACCAAGCATAAAGTACAACTTAATTATGTTAATGCATTATACTGCTCACTTTTTTGTCAAGATCAAATTAATATATACTTTAAGGGAAAATTCACAATCGCTAATTAAAAGTGCATTTTGGGTGAAACTCACCTTGTGATCCTAATCAACAAAAGATTACAATAAGGTAAAACAGTCTAGGTTGCCCATAATTTATCGATTCAAATAAAAAAAGTCAATAGACAGTTTCAATCCCCATTGAAAGTCAAATTTAAAACCTTATAGTTATCATGTTAACTGTTTGACTAACTTGACTGGAGTTGCCCCGTATATATACCATGCACGGATCGGATCATCTTGATTAGTGAGACATGAAATTCATAATTAGTCTAACAGACATCATTGGCATTGTCAAGTTCAATCTAATACAGTGTACTAATCAGCTTGGTTAGTGATATATTACACATGAAATCCATAATTATCCTAAGAGATCAGACATCATATATTGCTCTTAGCTTGCATGTTTTTCCAATAAAAAAAATTTTGTTGTGTACAGTCCAAATTAGGTTGGTAAGCAATCACAGTCAAGGTAAACTATGTTGCTTTTCCTAGGACTGGTGGTCACAAGATTCCAGTACCAAAAGATCTAACTTACTTTTTTAATCTTTTCTTGTACTTATTGTTGTGCATTTTTTTAAAAAAAAATTATTTACCCTAGCTATATATAATATATTTACCAAGAAAATATATACAGTAATATTATATTATATTCCATTTGCAAGTGCTGCAAAGATCCAATTGTACACACAGTATTGTGATGTGTGTGCACTTGTGCAGTCTCCATCAGTGCCATGCAAATACAGGCAAAACACCAACCTGTTCTCAAGTAGTTGCAATTCACATGCAAAGTTAGAAGGAAAATAAATAAATAATTTAATAAATAAATAAGAGCAAATTTATATGGAGTTCACAATTTTATATTAACATTATTGGCAAAGTTATAAAGTGGATCCAGTAGCTGGGTAATTAAGATGCATGGGATTCTCCCTAAATTCAATATTTCAAAACTCAGTTTTTTTTTTTTAATTAAAAAATATTATTAGAAATTAATTAATTCAAGGAATCTCTAGTAAATCATAGAGTAGAAGAGAGATAGCTTGAGAAATAGTTATTAGGACTCCGTATTCTCGTCACACTAATTCCTTCTCCCTCTTCCCGTGTTATTGTGAATATACCTTTTACTATTTCAAAAGGTTGAACCCCAACCCCGGCCCGACAGAGCATGAACCATAGAGGCTAGACCGGTGCTCAAGGTTGAACCCCAACCCCGGCCCGACAGAGCATGAACCATAGAGGCTAGACCGGTGCTCACTGCGCACAAGGAGCCCCCCTCACTTTGAGAGGTTGCTTCCACACTGCCACTGGTGAGACTCAATCCCTGATCATTATTCCAAAGTTTTACCTCTATGACCAGTTGAGCAACCCATGGTCCTTTTATCATTCCATATGACTAGGACTCTTTATATTCTTATAAATATACGTACATTATTCCAAAGGCTGAACCCCAACCTTAAGGGCCCCATACGTACATTTTCATATACTTTGTAAATTGGATTATTCAATAATAAAATTTTTCTTAGAATTATTATTCTCATCTGGTATTAGCAAACTTAACGATTCATGTCTGCCAACCCTACCACTACCGTCGTCCCCACTAGGGAAGTCGCATTGCCGCCGCCACTGACTCTGCATCTTCCTCTTGCATTATCTGAACTATTTCCTCCCAATCCCCAACCTTGATAAATACCCTACAAATATCTCATAACTTTTTATCCATTAAACATACATCTTCAAATGTAAACTAAGTTTCTCGTGATAAATGTGGACTAATTTGATCCATCCATCTAGGATGATCAATGACTAAAAATGACGGAGTCAATTTTATAAGTATTAGTATTTAGTATAAAGGAATCAACTTAGTGATTCGATACATCTATTTCTTTAATGAAACAAAACTAATTAGACGGTAAGGTGTAAGATGTTTGATGTTTTAGAAAATATCTTCATTTTTAAAAGTAACTGTGTCATTTATCATAGCATTCAAAAAAATGGGGGGAAATCAAACAAGATGAGAGACACAAAACAAAAATCAACAAGAAGTTATCATATCTTTCGTGAAATTCAGGTGCACAGTGTAAGAATTTCAATCCTGGATGACTTGTCAAAAGTTCTCTAAGCATTGTTTGAAGTCCGCCTACAGTCAATTTGATCAATTAAACATCACCTTTTGGTTCACCAATTTTTACCATTTCTGTAGTGAGATCAATGTATCAAAAACACAAAAGCGCCAATGAATCACCTTGCTTTTGGGGTCTGCATATTTAACCCTTCTCCAACAGTAAAATGGAGAATTTGATGAAGCAAATTAAACTTTCTTGATCCAAAAGACCACACATCAACTGAAATGTTCAAAACAAATCTTCATATATGAGAGTTAAAGAACTGCATAATTAATACAGAGAAAATTTTCATGATTTTATGATTTCATGAAGCTTTTGCAGCATAAGCCATTCAAGTTTGAAATTGAATCCTTGCCACGAAGCAACGGAACCAACATTATGTAGAATAGGAATACTTACTTCACTGGAATCGATGCCACTGTCAAATTCATTCAAGTTTGAAATTGATTTTTTTTTTATGCTGAAGTCACCAATTACATCTAATTGGCCAGCATATGTTGTGACTTTATAACCTTGTGGAATATTGAAGCAAATGTAGAAGACAAGGGAGTGACAGCAATTGGTTGAGCCTCACCAGCCAAGATCTTTGATGTTGAAGATATTTAATTGGCATGTACTGCTTGCCTATTCAACCGATTTCATCACGATAAATGGTGGCTCATGCTTAATAACAACAATGTTTTTTTTTTTGTTCAATCCCCTATGTTTTGTTAAATGCAAAAAGTTTAGTACAATTACAGCTTCATACAAACTAGATTTCATGATTGATTCCTCCAGAGTTGGAAAATTTGTCGAGCTTTCAAGTGTCTTTTGGTTGGGAAAATCAGATTGAAGGTAGTGTGTACCATTAGTTCCCTTTAGCTTAGTCCTCTCTCGAATATAAGTGAAAGAGATACGCCGATGATATGATTTTGCCCCTTCTCTATCATTTCTTTTGATATATTTTCAGCATTCAATTTATGCAAGTAATGCATACTCATTCTTCTGACGCTATTCATGTTTGCAGCTCATACAACAAAGTCAGCACCGTTAAATCCAATATAATTATATATGAAACTGAAACAACAATCACCCAAAAATAACAATAATATTGTTGACCTATTTTAAATTCAAATATGTTCTTTTTGCAAACTAGCACTAGTAACCAAATTATTTTATTATTTTAATTTATTCCATAATATGTCTTTTGTTTTTTCTTTGTGCACGACAACATTTTACCACCTTATTATTATTATTATTATTATTATTATTATTATTATTAGAAAAAATTATGGTATTAATTTTAAAGATTGTAATTTTGGTAGGGCCTTATTTATTTACCAGAATGCGATCACAAAAATCTAAAAATTGACTCTAAAAATTAGTATAATTTA
The DNA here is from genome assembly GCF_001879475.1 of Ipomoea nil. Taxonomy (NCBI): domain Eukaryota; kingdom Viridiplantae; phylum Streptophyta; class Magnoliopsida; order Solanales; family Convolvulaceae; genus Ipomoea; species Ipomoea nil. The sequence goes on from NW_017619403.1 coordinate 1,594,099, forward strand.
TGTGTCATAAATATCATAAAAGTTCATATTAAATTTAATTGATAATCACTACGATGGTGGATGTAATATTAAAAATCCCCAACTAAAGTATATATTAAATTTAATTGATAATCACTACGATGGTGGATGTAATATTAAAAATCCCCAACCAACACTTGTAGTTGGCCTTGCAAGAGCCAAAGAATTTATGTTTGTTGGTCATTACTCATTTGGCTGAAACTTGTTAGAGTCACAAGATTCACATTACTATATATAATATATCCACGATATTCCTTTCTTGCTCTGTTTCTTGGATGCAAGACATACAACTACCATATTTAATGTTGTGCACATCCTATTTCGCACATTAATATCCACTACTGGAAATTATAGAATTTCCGACCACCTGAACATAATCTTAAATCAAGTCGAAAGCAACAAGTGGTCGGAAAGAGCAACAAAGGTTTTTCCGGATACCAAAAGTGGTCGGAACAAGTATTTCGACTTGATCTAGATCATTTTCAGGTGGTCGGAAATTCCATAATTTCCAGTAGTGATCGTAGTGTGTTTATGTTGTTGCACTGTAGAATATACATTTACCAACATCCATTTTAATTTTCAAATTCTTTATTTCATTTATCTAATTTTCTATTTTTTCAAAAAATAAAAATAAAAACTTCTCCAATTAACAAACACAACAATTTCAATTCCAAGTAATTAAAACTATCCCTATGCGATATGCTTGCCACCCACCTTATACTCCACACTATAATGCCCCATGCTTCATTTATTGAATGTTCATCATGAAGTGGTTTATATTAAAATTTAAATTTTTAAATTTTAAATTTTGATTAGATTCATTATGAATAAATATTATGGTTACCAAGCCAACAACTCAATCAACTTGGATGTGATTGCTATCTTGTCATTATTGATTTTATTTATTTTTTGTTACATGTAGTGTTGTGGTATATGGCTTTGTTTGACAAAGCTTATAACTTATTTTAAACTATAAACAAATTATAAGTTTTGTTTGGTGAAAATCCCAAAGCTTAAAATAAATTTTATTTTAACTTATTTATAAACATGATTTTTCAGTTATAACTCATAAACGTTTCATTATTTCTTTTATTTTTATCTATATCAATTTAGGTTTTCTTTCACCACAACTACTACTACTAACATTTTGTATGCGCGATGTACAAAAATTCATGCTCAATATTAATTAAAATATTGTCAAATAAAATAATAAAAATACTAGTTCAAATTATATTTTACAATTCTGGTCTTAAAGTGAATTATCATATTTAAATAACATAGAGAGATAGAGAGAGAGAAAAGAATTTATATGCCAAACTATATATGTCACGCTCTTGCGATGCACAAACAATAATTCATATGATAAATAGTTTCAAAGTTGACTTTTAATGGTCCCCTAGCTTATCTTATGGTGGCGAGAAAAGGTAAATAATTGTGTGAAACATTTTAGGTGTAACTGAATTGAATGCATTTTATTTGAGGCAATATTCCTTCTATATATGTAAACTATTAAAAATTTGTGATATCCAAGTAGATCTGGCAATCATGGACACGACTCGTTAATAGGGATGTTAATTTAGCGCGAACCAGATGGGTCGGCCCGATAAAATTGAAATCGACAGGGCTATGGCCCGAATGGGCTAGCCCGATAAAAAGCATTAATCCGATGAGCCCGAAACCGATAAGCCTGATAGCCCGATAGGACTAGCTCGAAATTAAAAGGGCTAGCCCGATAACCCGAACTATTGAAAACTATTCTTTATTATAGAAGTGATGTGAAACTTAACATACATGGAATTTACCGGTGAGTTTATGTTTAATATTTCTTTTATTACATTTTTAAATAAAATTTTAATAAATATATTACAATATAAATTATTTTTATAATAATAAATAATGAAAAGTTAGTTTTATAATAATAAATAATGAAAAGTTAAAAACTAACTGTAAATTTATATTATAGTGTTAGTGTGTAAGTATATTAATTATTTTTAATTAGAATTTAGAAAATTTTCGAGGAACTGGGACGGGGATCCCCCGTCCCGTCCCCGAATAATTACTATAATTATAAATAAATAAACAAATTATATATATATATATATATATATATATATATATATATATAAAAGACGAATCATGTGAGAACCAAGTGTCCAGGAGAGAATTGAGAACTAACCACAACTGTCTGCATGTCCAGATCTAACGGATCATAAACACTATTTTTTTTAAAATGCGGTGACATTTTTGTAAATAATTGAACTTTAAAGTGCAAGTAAATTGTGTTAAAAGTGCAAGTAATAGTTTCATATAGTGAATCTAAGTGCAAACAAAATGTATTAAAAGTGCAACAAATAATATACACTGAGCATCAATATTAAGTGCACATAACGTTATCATTGTAAGATTTTCCCTAATAATATATATTATATATTATATATTAGGGCCTTAATTAAGTGGTACAAAGTGGACTAGACTTATTAAGTGGTCTGGTTGGATGGAATAATTAGAAGTTGTTAGTCCACCAAACTCTATGCCTAATATAATCCTGGATTGATGGGATACAACATGATTGATGTTAGCACATTCAGTTACGGTACTCATACTGCTCAGTAGACACCAATACACCTTCTAGGGTTCTGAGTCAGGTATGAGGCGAATAATGGCTAACGGTCTACAGTTGAGGCAACACAACAGGAATATCAACCATGGTTGGAGATCAACACGGCTACCCTTCCGCTCTCATACGAGATCAGGTTTCTCGTATACTATGGTTCATTATAGTTAGACTATTTAGATCTAACAATCATTAGTTGCACCAAACGTTATCATTAAGTGCACTAATATTAAAGACGTTGTCATTAGGTGCATCAATGTTAAAAACGGTAAATTACTTGCATTATTTAATGAAAATAGTTTCACTTTTAAGTGATTTTACTTGCACTTTTTATTGACACACTTGCACCAGTTACTTGCACTAAAGTTCGAGTTATTTACGAAAATGTCACCTCGTCATTTTTTAAAATTACATATGATTCGTTAAATCTAGACACGTGGACGGTTGCGATTGGTTCTTATTTCTTTTCTGGACAGTAGTTCTCACGTGAACGCGCCCATATATATATGGTAGGTGATAGTAGGACACGTGGCGTGCGCTGATTGGTTCGCATTTCGCACCTGGGCGGCCATTTGTACGAGATCGCGCCCCTATATATATATATATATATATATATGAAAAACATTGAGGACTGATTCAAAGTACTAGTTGGTATCCGATTTATCGCACACTTATATCTTCTCTCTCTTCATAATTCTTCTTCAGATATATTGTGTGCTTTAAATCTGGAGCCACTGTGGTGGTTGTGGTAGTGTAGTGTGAAGTGAAGTGCATGCCACAACCTCTCCTGCATCTAAAGCTGCTATAAATGAAAGTGTTTAAAATAAACAAATAAAAAGAAAGGAAAGAGAAGCGAGCCTTTTGCAAGCTTTTATTTATGGGTGCTACTTTGCATGAGTAGTGGATGTAGAAAAATGCAGTGAAGGTTCTTATCAAATCAGAAGAGGCTTTTATGATGTGGTCTCCTCTCCTCTTAAATCATTTTCACACCTTTTCCATTGAAATGTTCAACACCTTGTGCCATCCAATAAATCTTTCAAAAGGCTTATGCAATGCAGCTTTACAAATAGTATTTCCTTTTATTCATTGGTCATTGTAACACTACCTAAAAAATAGTTACCTAATGTCAAGAAAGAGTTTGGAGTAAAAGTCGTCTAGAAGAGTTCTACTCATCTAGTTTCATCATAGAGTTTGGAGTAACTAGTTGTAGAAAGATGTTTAGTAAATTAGTTGTTAACTGATTACATGTAAAATGACTTTCTCAAAAAACTAATCAAAAAGTTACTTTGAACAGTTTTTTGAATTTAAATCTTTTGGTACAATAAGCTATTACAGAAAGCTAATTAATCAAACATTCATATTGGATGTTTAACCAAGTCAAACAGCTAATAGTTGTCAAACAAGATAAATTAACTAATAAGCTAACTATGTTACTAAACAAGATCATAGTCTTTTAAAATGAGCTCTTATTTTTAAGTTTGAGTCACCATAGGTTATAGTGAATGACTCACATTTTTCTCTTTCATCAAATATGAGAAGCACCTACCTAGCAAGAGCATTAGTTCTTGAAAGGATACTTAGCATTTTTCTTATGAACCATAGAAACAACATTTTTAGAGCTAAAATAGATCAGAGTTTGCATTTAGCATGTTCAAGTGGGACTTGTAGTCAAGCAAAACCACATAATGGCACAATGTTTTACTCAATCTGTCCAGTAATATCGAGTCGTTACAGATAAATTATAATCAACGGTGACAATATAAAATAGTAAATACAACATATAGGGCAAAAGGAAAAACTACATATACTCGCCAGCCTCCAAATAACTGGGGAGTGTTGGCTCTATAAACAAAGAATGACAACAGTGCAATCAAACAACAAATACCGACTTTGGCAGACTACTGTTAGCCTCTACCCAAAACTTCGTACTATGAAACGCTGCAGACCCACGCAAATGATGCAGCACAAAATGGCAGAAAGTAATCAAACCGTCGAGTAATATGCTGAACCGTGGAATTAGGCATGGAGATTGGACATTTTCTGAGATAACTCATCAACGTCCTCATTTTGCTCTTCAATTGGATCTTCCTGTGGGAAATGGCATACAAACGAAAAGGAGTGACACAACTGGAAGTAAAACCCTTTCCCCTTCAACGCAAAGATATGGGAAACGGAAATTTTCAACAACACTTGATCGAGTTAATACCCAATTTAGTCCTCAACTATAGTGATTTTTCTCAATTTAGTCCTAAATGACTTTTGCGCTTAATTAAGTCATCGACTTTGATGGTTTTAACCAATTGAGTCCTCTGTTAAGATAGTGAAGTAATTTCACCTCTATTAATATCCAATTTAATCCTCGACTATAGTAGCCCAAGTTAGTCTTCGACTATAATGATTTTACTCAATTTAGTCATCAAGTATAGTGGTTTTTCTCTATTTAATCATTGATTCTAATAGTCGAGGACTCAATTGGGTAAAATCATCGAAGTCGAGGACCTAATTAAACACAAAAAATAGTTTAAGACTAAATCAAGAAAAACCAATATAGTTGATGACAAAATTGGGTATTAACTCAGACAGTCAGACTTGATCTATCACATTTTTATCTTTGGTTTCATGAGCATTTTTCATTCTTATTTATGTGGCTTTCTCTCATTGATTTGGTTGCTTGCTAAGCTCTATGCATTATTGATGTGTTCATGTAAACTTCACCTTCCAACTTCTTTGTAATATCAGTTTTTTAAAAAAATAAAATAAAGAAAGAAAAATAATAGCAACAGTAAAAGTATCGAGGGATGGTGAATCTTAGGCCTGATTGGAATTATATGGTGTTTTATGGAATGATAGGAAATACAAGAAAAATGGTGAAAAACTTGAAAATCTAATACGAAGTAAAATGAGATAGAATTAGGTCAATATCAGTCATACTTGCAAACAAGTGAAGAAAATCAAGAAATACATTTTGGCATAATAAAAGTAGTAGAGACAGGAGATGGTTAAAGAAGCATACCTCTCCATCCCGTCTTTTAACTTCTATGCATTTTGAAGCACTGATACTATTACTCTTTAGCAGGCTTCGAGCACTAAAGTTTGATCCGTTTTGTGTATTGTCTGATCCATCTGGTGGACTCTGAAGAGTTGAAGCAATTGAGGTTCGCTTTTCAAAATCACTCTCATGAGAGCCTTTGAGTGCAGGCACCCGCTCTCTGAGATCTCACAATAAAACACATTCATGAGACATTTTGTTCAACTTTCAAGAAAATCATGCTGATCATAAAAGCATCAAAATGTAGTTTATAACTCTAGTATCATATGCACATCTCAACCAAAATACATAGATATTATGCCAATTTACTAGAAAAAAGGTTATATTTAGAAGGCCTAATGCCAATTTTATTTATTAAAATGTAACCAGCTTGGTTGGCGTGAGTGGCCGTGCACTCTTGTCCTTTAAAAGAGGTCGGGAGTTCGAAGCCCCTCTCGTATGGAAAACCCAATCTGGCCAGCACTTGCGCCCTTAATTGGGCCGGCCCAGTGCAAACTGGGATTAGTCTGCGTATGGTACGGGCTTAAAGGTGCCTCCTACAGTTAGGGCCTGCTCAAGACGCCTCGTGGTTTGACCCAAAAGAAATCTATTTATTAAATGTAGTAAAGATTTATTTGGATAGACAACGAAAAAAGTTCATATGCATTATCTTGTAGCTCCCCGAACAGCCAGTATTTGAAACAAAGCAACAAGAGTCTTACGCACCTAGGCAAAGAGGCGTGCTGCCTCTGAAGCGGAGTGCTCCTTTCACCTTTACCATAATGCTCCTCAAGATGTGCAAATTGTCGCTTGAATCGATCAACACCACTAGTGACATAAAACAATGGCCATAAATTAATAGACTAGAACTTCAAAATAAAATATCATGATCAAGTAGAAGCACATTTAGGTTTTGACATTTAAATGCTGTTAAGAAATAAGTTCCTTGAAAATTGAAGATGGATGAATAACACAAAAGAATACACAACCCAGTTTTGGTCACAAGATCACTCGTTATACTGAAGTGTGCATCACAAAAATTCACTGATTTAAATTTTATATTAAATGAATTTCTTTGAAAGAGCTTTTTAAACTAGTAGCAAACCTTGGGTACATAAAGCCACTAGTCTGATCTCCACCCTGGAGATACTCCTGAAGCATCTGTGGGTGATATTCTAGAATCTGATAAAAAAAAAATTTAGAGAAATTAGCTTAACAGTCCAATCAAGAGCACATTTTTGAGGCAGTAATTATGTTCTAGAAAGCCATACCTCACGATAGATGAGCTCTCTAACATCATCTTTCGTAACTTTCCTCCTCTCAAACTCAAATTCAAGCTTTGATATGGGTTGAGTAGATGGTTCACGCTCCACATTTGCCAAACCCTGAAAGTATGGGTCAGCCAATGCCTGCAAGCAAGAGCACCAAATATGATGAAATGATTCACAATCAACACGATATCAAATTCAGATATGATCATTAAGTTGTCAATTTTAACACTACCTCATCAGCACTTGGTCGATCTTTTGGGTCAAATGCAAGTAGCCGTTCAAGAAGACGCAAAGCTAATGGATCTGCATGGGGAAATTTTTGTGCATATGGAATTGGCTGCTTCTTGCGCATATTACTGAGATATCTTCTTGCCTTTTCATTTCTAATCTGCAAACATGAACACAAATTCTCATAGAAATAGCTACATATGAAAAGGTCCTAAAAAGCAAAATGTGAGGTGATGCAAATATCCAATGAACAAAGCATTGCTAGTTCATTTTTGTTCTCAAAAGCCTCTCTACTAAATGATTAAAGATGGCTTCTTTGGCACAAAATATACATGGAGGGCACCACAGTTATGGTAATAAGCAGTATTTATTGAAAAGATAAACTAGAAAGAAAGATAAGCTCTAGAATGAGAGAGCTGACCCTTGCAATAGTTTCTGGAGGAGGAGTCCCAAGCAAATCTGTCATAAGGTCTAATTGATGCACAACATTCTTTCCTGGAAATAACGGTTTTCCAGTAAGCATCTCAGCAAATATGCAACCGATGCTCCAAATATCAATGGCAGGAGTATACTGCAAATAAAAACATTTGGAAATTGTGTGTTTCATGTTAGGAATGACTCCATAAAGAGATTTAGATACAGACATCACGTCCACATATAAAAAATGCTTTTAAACAGCGGCATCAATTCTTTGAATAAGAAAGTTTTTGCTTTTCACTAAAAATGGAGGTAACTGAATCCATTTTATCAGTTCCTTACAAATAAGAACCTTGAAGGAATAAACAAGGTGAAAAGAAGTGCCAATATAAGAATTTCAATAATGAAGACCGAGAATTGTATTTGTAATGCATTCAACCCAAAGTAAGGGTCAGATTTGGTTTTAACAATGAGAATGAGCAATAAGAAAATGTAATTGGTACTAAATATTTAATTTACCTTAGAGAAAAAGGAGCCACATAATTCAGGTGCACGATACCATCGAGTTGCAACATAGTCCTTCAATACATTAGACAAATAATTAAGAATGTGAACCCTATACTAATCAAACCCATAACAAGCAGCTAATGAACAAAGTCAGAAAGAGTTCAGAATTGAAACATACAGTCCAAAAAATAGCTGATGGCGCATCATTAAATGATACACGAGCAAGTCCAAAATCACAAATCTTCAACTTGCAGTCCGCATTCGCAAGGATATTTTTTGGTTTTAAATCTCGGTGGAAAACATTTGCTGCAAAGAAAGCAAAAGAGACACCTCAATTATAATTGAGAAAGGCCATATAGCGAAAGGTTGTGAAAAGAAGACTTCACATTGTCCAAAAACTAACCTGTATGAATATACTTTAGACCACGCAGAAGCTGGTAAAGAAAAAACTGATAATGTTCAGCCGTAAGATCATCATTGGCCTTTATTACTTGATGAAGGTCAGACTCCATCAATTCAAAAACAACAAATATATCTCTAAATTCTCTCCGAGAAGGAGGAAGCATGATATGTTTTATTTCTACAATATCTGGGTGTCGTAGTAGCCGGAGAAGCTTGATTTCTCTCAGAATTCTGGTGGCATCAGAAACATGTTCAAACACATCATTGATCTTCTTAATTGCAACTCGTTCTCCAGATTGAGTATCAACTGCGGACCCCACAACTCCATAGCTACCTTTTCCAATAATTTCTTGAACTTGATACCTACTTGCCTCTCCATACTCCGTAAAGAAGTCAGACTCCAGGTTACTCTGCATAAAACAATCCCATTGGAAACAATAAGGAAAGTCTTTCATATATTCATTTATATCTAAAGCAGATTATAGAACCAGTTTAGCTTTCCTCTTTTTAACTGGAACAAAAAGTCATCTAAAAGCCCTTTAGATCAAAACATACATGAGACATACTTGAAGCTTCAAGCATCCGGTACATGACTTGTATTAGATTTTTGTAAATATACTGCATTCCTAAAACCCGTCTTCTTATAGATTGTATAAATTACAATACGCCAAACCTTGCCTTGCCAAACAAAAAGATGGTGAACAAACAGAAAATGAATTTATTGGAAATCCATATTTTGTCTCAACCAAATGCACTTAATGGAGACAGAGACAGATCATTTGCTTGGGAATACACAATACACAACCAATGTATGTATCAAAATTGGAAATTGAACAACCCCATCTAGTCTAGCAAGTATAGTATAGGCAATAAGAATCAATAAAAGCAGAAAGAGAGATCCAGGAAAGGTTTAAGACATAGAAATGGAGACATGGGGGGAAAAGGGCAGACCTTTCTGTGAGGATCCATGAAGGAAACTGGGAAATTGACACGTTTGGGGACCTTGATCGAACTCAGCCCTGAAATATCAAAGTCTTCTACTATTCTAAGCTGCTCTTCCTCTACTTCTCCACGGTTTTTGGAATAATTGCTAGAATAATTAGTGGGCTTGTGAGAATGGGTCAGAACAGAATCCGCATTTGCGCTAGGAGGAGCAGATGGACGACGATGGAACCAGCGAAGAACACCATCCACAAATGCATTCCCACCCCCCATATACTACTTTAGTGCTTCTCTTTTCTTTTTTTTGCGTCGTTCCTATTCCTATCCCTCCCCTAAACTCTCGATCCAATTCCTGATTCTCTACCACTCGATCTCAGCTCTCTCTCTCTCTCTCTCTCTTCGTGCTCCGAACCTTTCTTCCGATTCTCTCTCAATCGATGAAGGGCGACAAGGAAGATCGAGGGTGAGAAATGCGATTAAAGTATAATAGGAAAGAAGCTTGGACATTGACTACCGCGTTAAGGCTACTTCTTTATTATGTCGCATTTCGCAATCGCAGAAAGGATTTTTTTTCCATTCCTATTCCTTGCCTTCTTCTCATAGACGTTACTTTACTTACATTTTATCTAAATATCTATTTCTCAGACCGGTAATCATTGCACCCATTTGCCCTTTTTCAATTAAACCATTCTTCACTATTTTGGTATGTACAAGAAAAAGTTATTTATGTTCATAAATACAACCATATTTATAACTTCATTACCCAAAATAATATCCTACATTTATTCTTCCCAAACCATAATATTCTACATTTATTATTATTCTTTCTTTACAAAAGGTTGAACCCTAACCTTAACAAGGCGTTTGGTTGAAAGGAATTTAAATTATCTTCTCACTTAATTCCCACCTAATTTCAAAGGCCACAAAATTTCCTTGTTTGGTTGAAAGGAATTGCAATTCGCCCATTTTCATGGAATTAAAATTTCATGTCCCCCGGTGATTTTAATTCCTGGGATTTTAGGAAGAAAAAAAGATAGTGATGAGTCAAAATTACCCCTTCCTTTTTTAACTTAAAATTAATGTCTAACAACAACAATGGGCATTTTTTACTTGATACTACTTATTCCCTTTCAATTCTCATGTATACCAAACGTTGGAATTGAAATAAACATTGGAATTGAAATTTCCAGTAATTCTATTATTCTAAACCAAACACTGGAATTTAAACTCCCACTTTATTCCCAGTAATTCATCTCCCATGGAATTGCAATTCTTTTCCCACGTTATTCCCCCTCTCCAACCAAACGCCCTGTAAAGACCCCTCACACTCTGACCCGACAGAGCATCTGGGAGGATGTAAATCATGGTAACTCAACTGAACATGAACCACAGAGGCTAGACATTTGCTTACTATTTATTATTATTACCGTCTTGTTTGGTAACATAGTTAGTTTATCAGTCAATTTTGACTTATACCACTAATAGTTGTTTGAAATGGTTAAACAATCAATATGAGTGTTTGATTAATTAGCTAAAATGTTAAAATTCAAAAAGCTGCACAAGCAACTTTTTTGATCTGTTTTTATATAAAGTCATTTTGCATGTAATCAGCTAGCAGCTAACAGTTAATTTACCAAACATTTTTCTACCATCAGCTAATGTTATCAACTAGTCAAACTTATGAACCCAATCAACTAACACCTATTTACCAAACACCCCCTATATAAGAATAAAGAATTTTATAACTCCATAGAAGTTAGTTAGTGTTAATTTGATAATCACAAGGTTTTGAGTTTGACTCTAATGGTCCTTAATTGGCTTATTAGTTTGAACCGGTCAGTTAAGAACAATCTATGCTAATTTATCGTTGTGTGGTGTTTTGACCTGATCATCTATGGGAACCTACGCTCGTTTATCTCATTGTGATTCTTTGTCGGCAAGGGTCACAAGATAGGTTTACTCAATGCAACCATCGGGCTTTCTTGTGGTCCTTTGCCAACTAGGATGACAATACAAGGTTTACCCATTGCACATCATTGAGTAATGACTATGAATTTTTCTCATCACTCAAAACCAGCATTTTGGGCCCTTTTTTTTTTTTTTCAAATAAAAGGCAAACTCTATAGAAGTGATCTAAACTAATTTCATATTAATCTCCCAATTTTCAATAATTAAAAATTTTTTACATCTTTCTCCTTAATATATATGGAGTTATTGTTAAGTGATGTGAGTTTAATTGTGCATATTTCTTGTGTTAATTGAAGCATATTCGTTAAGTTTTAGTTCATGAATTTGTCATATTAATTGCTTATTCCCTTGTTTTATCATTTAGCTTTGGTTTACACTTGTTTTGAATGTTTTACGGTGTTTATTAGTATTTTGGAACCATTGTAGGTCAAGTGCAAAGGCCAGGGAAGTTCTAGGGCAACTTTTGGAGCCAAAGTGGACCAAAAGACGCACTTCCAGAGGATTCGACGTGTCGAGCCAAAAGGCTCGACGCGTCCAAAAGTTCCAGAAGCTATCATGGTTCGAGTTCAGTAAACTCAACGCGTCGAGAGGCTGCAAGCCAAGCACAGGATTTCTAACACCTCACTCGATGCGTCGAGTTTTTCCAGAATGTTTCGGCTGGCGAGCAATCAAGTCTCAATTCGTCGAGCGGTAGGGGGGGAAAAAAAAAAAGAAATCAGCAGTTTCTAATTTTTGGCGAAAAATTCCTAAATTACGCTGTTTTGGTTCCCGCTATAAAATAATGTCTTCCTCAACCCTATACCAGACTTATGCTCAGTTTTGGAGACACGAAAAAAGAGAATTGAGAGCCACAACTTGTCTTGGGAAGCAAGGAGCAAGCTAAGAAGATTTTGGTGAATCGCTTGATTTAATTCTTGTACTCATTTGATTATTTGTAAACTCTTAATTATTGCTTTGTATTCCATCTTAGCCATGTGTTGCTAAGTTTTCTTAGAGATTCTTGGGTAAAAGTATTTATAAACCTTTGTGTCTAGTTCTTTAATGCTTTAATATATTATTATTTGGGTTTTAACTTGTGTTGCAACTGTGTTTTATATTGTTGTTGCTAGTAGTTTAGGGCCCAAATTACTTGCTTCATAGCTTTGTTTGTGTCACAACGGGAGTTTGGCATAATTTAGGGTGCAAACAATTGCACTTAACTGTTGCACCTTGGGAGAGGGCAAATATGTTATGGAGCTTAATTCTTGATTGTTGCACATCGGGAGATGGTAGTAATTAGGGATTTATTATGAATGCTTGTTCTTATATTGTTGTGTGTTTATACCACATTTGCATTCTCACACTTGTTAAACCCAGATTTTAATATTGTTTTTAGAATTGGCATTAGGTGATTAAATACTTAAATCCATGGTTGCAGTAGGCGCTAGGCGCTAGTCGGGCGCCCGGACAGCGCCTAGGCGATCTAGGCGGCGCCTAGGCGGAATCTAGGCGGCGCTAGGCGGGCACCAAAAAAACAGTAGTAGACTTGCAATTTGACAATTTTAATGAGGTTGTTTTCAACATTTAATCAAATAACACATCCAAATAAATGAATTATTGATTATTCATAAGTCATAACATCAAAACGATGGTTTTCAAAAAAAAAAAAAAAAAACATTAAAACAATATTAAAAATTAAAAATACTCAAATACTTCAATCATCCAAAGATTCAAAGTATCAAACTAGTCTACGAGTGTATATATGTCATATTATATATATGTATGCGCGCGCGCACACACACACACACATATAATAAAAAATAGACCGGGCTGATCGAGTTAACTCGACCGAAATGGATGAGTTAACTCGACTAACTTAGACGCTAGGCGGCCAAATCGGCCGAGTTAGGTGCTAGGCGGACGCCTAGGTGGCCGGTAACCTAGGCGGGCGCCTAGGGGGAAAATCGCCACGGTCTAGAGGCGCCTAGACCAATTTTTACAACCCTGCTTAAATCTCAAGAATTTCACTCTTTCTCAGTTGTTTCCACAAACTTGCATACTTGTTCTTTTATTTAGTTTTTGACATTGCCCAATCATGTCTTTCGTTATGATTAGCTTCTCATGAATAAATGAGTAGCCAGTGCTTAATACTCCATTTTCCTGTGAATCGATAATCCGATACTCTGAGTATTATTTGTTTAAAAAATATACTGCAATCATTGAGCATCTCAAATTAATAGATGAGATCATTCTACATTATAATAATAGCATTGTTTTCATATTATCATAATTATATATATATATATATATATATATATATATATATATATAACACTAAGTTAGTAGTGTTGTGTGTAGTGGTTAGAACTTCCATTTATTATATTAGTTAATAATTTGAGTTGGCAATGACCAAACTAAAAACGTGAATGGCAAAGTAACGATAAAAATTACTTGTCCTATTTAAATTTAAAAGAAAAAGAAAAAAAGAAATTTGTGGTGGTGTTTGATAAATGGTTGATAAGTCAAATTTTGGCTAGTTTAACTAAGTTTAACTGATTTAATGGGTCAATAAATTATTTTAAGTGTTTCGTAAAATGGTCTATTGCATTAGTTTATTGGAGATAATAAGTTAATTTTTGAAAAGCTAACTAAATTAGTGTTTTCCCAATGATCTATTGGATTTAATTATTGAGTTAATACTCAAAATAGTCTTCGACTATAGTGGTTTTTCTCAATTTCGTCCTAAACGATTTTGGTGACCTAATGTAGTCCCAGACTTTTGTATTTTTGCTCAATGTAGTCCTCCATTTGGTGTTAAATAGATGAACAATTCAGTAATTTCAATATTGACATCTCTTTTAATTTATTTATAATGATTAAATAAATTACCCCTCTTTTACGAATTGTTCAGTAATCAGTAAATATTGAAATTACTGGGGCAATTCGTAATCATTAAAAAAAATTGTAATGGACGGAACGGTGTCTGTCGCTTCAACTCCCCACCAACTTATAAAAACGACATTATTTTGGGGGTGCACGATATAATTTGCCATATATAAGGGCATAGACTATTTTCCTATTATATCACCTGTGAAAATTTAACGTGAAAGACCAGAGAGAAAAAACACTTTGTAAACCTGAAGAAAGAGTTGGGAAGAAGAAAGGGCTAAAAGCGTCATCAATATCTCATGGAATCAGATTAGCATTTTAACACTTCCTATTAAAGTATTTGTTGAATCATCAATGCCTATTATAATAGTTTTTCAATTAATCCCAGAGTGAACGGTAAGAAAATTTGTTATCCCAATAGCCTAATTAATTATTTTACTGAATTAAAATGCATTTTTTAATTTTCCTTCAAAGAATATGCCTATGAATGGTAATATGACTCACATTGAAATTATTTGTAATAACTTTTACATTTTATTATATACAAATTTTGATTTATTTGTTGTTTAAAATTATTGATTTACTCAAATTAATATGTTAATTATTATGTATTACTTTGTTTTTATTCTTTCTTGAAAATATTGTAGTTGCTATAAACCAAGTAATCTAAAATTTAATTTGTATTAGGAGAATAGGAGATGCATTCATAGTTGTGTATTTAGAGTACGAGCCATTTTATGAGAATCGTCTAAACACTAATAATTTTTTTATTTTTTTTTATAAAATGAGAATTGTCGAGTAAATTTGTCCAATTTATACAAATCATAAACACTGATATATAAAATCTCTAAAGTTTCAGCACCGTATGCATACATCTACGCATTGGTTATTAATTGGGTAATTATTTGCTCGAATTCAAACAAAGATAACATCAGAAAACATAATCGATCAAACTCATTCTTCAATTGCACTATATAATATTCGATGTTATAATTTATATAATTATATATTGATCCAAATATTCTTAAAATATTATAGCAAATCCATTCTGTAATCGCACGGTTGAAAATACTAGTTAAGTTAAATATTAAATTGTAATTTGTATACTAACTGAATGGCAAGGAGATCACATTTGCACTTGAGTCCTGATGCGGATATTGTGGGAGTGGTATGGTTAGTTTAGAGTTATGTCCCTTTGTATAAAAACAAAGTAGTAATTTGACTACAAGATTCTAAGTTTGACTTTTAGTGGGAGCGGGATATTGATAATTGATATTCTTGATTTGAATCGATCAACTATGGATAACCTAAGTTGGTTTATTCTATTGTGGTCCTTTGCTAGCTATGATCACAAGTCAGGATTTATCTAGTGCACACCCTCAAATAGTGAATGCGTACTTCACTTGTCATCCGAAAAATAGTAGTGTGACATACTTGACCAAGTTGGTGTTGACATCCCCTTCACATACGATAATAATTATGTTCCACATAATTGGACATCCCTTTCGAGGCATATATCACTCATTTGAAACACTAAAAATGACATATTATGGGGCAACCTAAGTTAAGTTGGTCGAACTGTTGACTTAGTAACTACAAGATTTCAAGTTCGACTTCCCGTGAGAGTAGTCTATTGATTTTATTGGTTTGAATCGGTCAGCTATGCGCAACCTAAGCTGATTTACTTCCTTATGATCATTTGCCAATAGAGTCACAAGACAAAGTTTACTTAGTGCATACCCTAGATAATGGTTGCGGTATTCATTGTTATCCATTTTTTTTAAAAGACAATCTTCCCTCTTGGTTGAGCTTCCCCTAGGGTAGTTCAGTTTCCTATGTGATTTGTCGATTATTATACACAAATAGAGTTTATCTAATACACAACATTCGAATGGTGATTCGGATTTCCCTAGTCACTAAAAAAATATGTAGATCCAATTTAATCAATTTTAAATATAAAAATAAAAATAAAAAGCCGCAATAATGGAAAAATTAAAACTGAAATTAACCCAAATAACTAAGGGTGTGTTTGAAAACCCAGAAAATAATTTCTGAAAATTATTTTTTGAGTTTTTGGTGTTTGGCTAAGCATGGAAAAGGAAAGTCAATGGAAAATAGCTTGTGGTCAATGGAAAATCATTCACTTTTTCTAGAAAATGACTTCCTTTTTTTTGGGGAAGTCATTTTCCATTCTATGGTTCCGCCTCTCAACACCATAGAACATCGCCGGAGCATAAGCCATCACCGGAGCAGAGACCATCGCCGGAGCAAAGACCATCATCCGAGACCGGCGACGGTGGTGGACAACAAAGAATATCGATTCACTACTGAGGAAGACGAAGGAAGAAACCCAGGTCCACCGCTGCTTTGTTGTCCACCACCGTCGCCGGATCTGCTCCTCTGTTGTCCACCACCGTCGCCGGATCTGCTTCTCTGGTGTCCACCACTGTCGCTGTATCTGTTGTTCTATTGTCCACCACCGTCGCCGGATCTGCTGCTCTATTGTCCACCACCGTCACCGGATCTGCTGCTCTGTTGTTCACCATTGTCATCGGATATGCTCTGTTGCCTTTGTTTTTTGTTTTTTTTTTTGTTTTTTTTTTTTTTTGGTCTTAAACATTTGTTTGTAAACTTCTGTGTTTATCTGTAGTTTTTTTTTTTTTTTTTGAGAAATGTTTATCCATAGTTCTATACTGTTACTCCGTTTTTTTTTTTTTTGCCTATTTTCTTCACTCTATTGTCATTTTTGTCTAATAATTTGTGATTTTTTTGGAGTTTTGTTATTTTCTTACTCATTTTCTGAAAAATGAACCAAACACTCAAAAAAAAATTTCTATTGTGTTACCAAAGACCAAAAAAAAAAAATATTTTTTGAAAAATAACTCATTTTTCGAAAGTCATTTTCCTACCAGATATTGGCTTGTGGAGTGCCTAACACAATTTTAAAATAATACATTATTGATTGATGTGATTGATTAAGCAAAGTAAGAAATAGTGGGACCCATTCCTGAAACACATGCCCAAGTTTGTATTTGTTGGTCAACAAACCACCACGCTTCGGCTGCCCGTAGACTACGCAGCTGTACTTTGTAGGAAATCCAAGTAAGCACCTCCAATTTTTCTATAAATTATTCAAATACTTTTACTACAAATTTATTTAAAACAAAATTGTAATTTATATCTGTCACAAATATGTAAATTATTAATATTACCCCTAAATTATTAATGGTGTAAATATTTTTCCTCAAGTTTCAAAATGTAATCATAGTAAATGTTCAACAATTATACAAACTTTGATTGGGATGTGGTTTGAATCTAAGACATTCTTTATAAAAATTTATAAGTTAAGAATAATAAATAATTAACGAAATATTTTGTTACTAAAATTTACATTGACGGAATGCGAAGAAAAATAAATGATATAAGGGCATCCTCAATAAGGATGACTTTTTGGTGGATTTTGAGGAACCACATAGGAGAGAAAATGGAGGAAGGAAAAAAAAAACAAAAAAAAAAAAAACGAATCTGACAAAAAGTTGAAAAAAAAAGCAAATTTGTTCAGAGTGGCCGCCAGCTGGCGGCCACTCTGAACCGCCGCAGCGGGCGCGTGGGAAACACGCACCCGCTGGGGCACGAAGTGCGCTTCAAGCGCCAGTTACGCGAATCTTTTTTTTTTTTTGTTTTGTTTTTTTCTCTGCAAAATCTCCATCTTGCAGGAGAAAAAAACAATCAAAATGTTTCCTTCCCATTTGTCTAAAATCTCCAAGGGTGAATTTTACAGTACCAAAATCTCCTTAAAACAAACTAATGGAGATGCCCTAATAGAGGGTAAGTAGAAAAAAAAATATTAAAATCAAAATAATATAAATCATTCATCTTAACAAACAATTGGACCAATATTTTTTAATTCCCGTTATAGGCATAACTATATTGGTTCTTATTAGATTTTTGTGTTTATATATAGAGTTAATACCCAAAATAGTCCCTCGACTATGTCGTAATTACCAATTTGGTCCTCGACTATCATTCTTACCCAATTAAGTCCTCAACTATACAATTTTTATCCAATTTAGTCCTTTGTCAATTTGACTGTTTGTTGACTGTCAAAAGTGGAAATAAAGTTGTAATTTTACAAATTTTCTCCTTCCTCCTCATTTAGCAGCGCCAAACCATGTAGCAATAAGCTCCGGTTTGGTTCTAAACCTGTCAGAATCGAAGTAGTGGTTATGCATCGGATAGCTCATGAATTTGATTTTCAACGATTTTTTGACAATCGAAATCTGATCGGAGTGTATTGTTGCATGGTTTGGCGCTGCTAAATGGAGAGGAAGGAGAAATCTTGTAAAATTATAATTTTATCCCGACTTTTGACAATCAACAAACAATCAAATTAATACAGAGGACTAAATTGGGTAAGAATTGTATAGTTGAGGACTAAATTGGGTAAGAATTGTATAGTTGAGGACTTAATTGAGTAAAAGTTACATAGTTGAGGACTTAATTGGGTAAGAATGGTAATTGAGGACCAAATTGGTAATTATGACATAGTCGAGGGACCATTTTGGGTATTAACTCTTATATATATAAGGGTTCAAGCGTAAAAATGCTCTGACATAATTGCAAATATTTTGGTAATGACTAATAGTAAATGACTAATTTTATCAAATATTTCTTTAGAAATTGCTAATATAATATGCCAATCAAAACATTAATACAATTTAATTGTTATTTGTTATCCGTTGATTGTCAAACAAAGCCATACTGCAAATAAAATAAAATAAAAAAGTAATTTGTTACATTACAATAATGAAAAATGTAAAGATTTGTTTACAGGAATGAAATACTCCGTCATAATCAAAAGGTAATAGGATGTTTGGCAATTAGCTGACAGTTGATAGTGTTAGTTATTTTGACAAACTGATAGTATATGCTGATTATAGAAATGTGTTTGGCAAATTAGTTGTTTACTCTTAGCTTATTACACACCTATAAGGACATTAATAATAATAATAATAATAATAATAATAATAATAATAATAATAATAATATTATTATTATTATTATTATTATTATTACTATTATTATTATTATGTAATAATAAGATATAAATTAATAAAATTAAGATAAAATTTAAAAAAAAAATAACAACAATAATAATAATGGAAAAAAAAAAAACAAGACAAATTAAAGCCACAACTTTTGATCTAGAATCATTTTGATCCCAATTGTTATATCGTGCATCAGGGTGCATAATGCATTGTGCATCTTAAAAATCTCATGTTTCATATATACATGATTGTAGAGTAAAATATATATACATTCTTAACATAATATATAATACACATAAACTCTTAATATAATACATATAAATTCTTAAGTGCATAATGCAGTGTGATATAATTTGCCTTTTGATCCCACATATTCAACGCCCTTCTTACTTAGATAATTGCCCATCCGGTGGGCAACAAAAGTGGAGCCCAAGGCTCCTTTAAAAAAAAAAAATCAATATAAAAAAAAAAAAAAAAAAAAAACGAAGAGAGGGACATTATGTCGAAATAAAATTATTTCCCCAAAACATACTTACTGTTGATATATAAAACAAATTTATTCTTAAAGTTGAAGATTAAACCTTTTAAGAGAAGAATAGAACAAACTTATTGACGTTTGGATTAATTAGTCCTTATTGATGTTTGGACTTAGTTAAAATTTCAAAAATGACTAATTAGCCATCTATCAAAGATAATATTTTTGGCATTTACCAAAATATAACATGTTTCATATTTTTTTTTCCCTCATGCCTAGTCATGCCTTTTCTTTCAAAAGAAAAACTGTAAAATATCTATTCAAAAATTGCAACGTAGTGTTAGTTAAAACTAAAAATCAAGAGTATTATGCTGTGCAACCGTGTGCACCATGCAAGGTGCACACAGAAATGGATTCATAATTTCTATACTATAGATTCATAATATTTATACTGTAGATTCATAATTTCTATATTATAGATTCATAATTTTTATACTATAGATTCATAATTTCTGTACTGTAAATTCATAATTTCTAAACTGTATAGTTATCAAATAATGAACATATATCTCTGTGATTTGTGAATACAGAGTTCAACAATTGGGAATATGAACATAGAATTTTGTAATTGTGAATATAGAGTTCAATAATTATGAATCTATAGTATAAAAATTATAAATCTATATTATAAAAATTATGAATCTAATTCCGAATGTACCATGCATGGTGCACACGGATGCACAACATAATTTGCCTAAAAATCAATAGTCGTAATAAAAGTTGTAAAAAATTATGGGCTAAACAAAGAAGTCCAACCACCCATAAAAGGTTGCGAGTATAAAGCCCATAAGCTCAACGCCACTAACACTTAAAATTTACGAAAATATAATAATGATGTCATTTAGTATGTGCTTACAAGAAAGGCAAATTATGCCCTGGACCCGTGTCCACAATGCATTGTGGACACGAGTCCAAAACGACATCGTTTTAAAGAAAAACGCGTCATTGCAGTTAAAAAAAAAATTAATTTTGTCTCGCCGTTAACGACGTTATTCATTTGTGCCATTATGAATGTACGGTTATGAGATTATGAATGTACAGTTATGGCATTATGAATCTACAGTTATGACATTATGTATGTAAGTTATAAAATTATAAATACAGAATTGTGACATTATTAACTTACAATTATGAACATATAGTGATAAAATTATGAACATAGAGCTCTAAAATTGTGAACATGGAGTTTCGAAAATTATGATTTTATAGTTATTGAATTATGAATGTACAGTTACGGAATTATGAATGTACAGTTATGCAATTATGAATGTACAGTTATGCAATTATGAATATACAGTTATGGAATTATGAACACAGAGCTCTGACATTATGAACTTACAATATGAACATATAGTGGTAAAATTATGAACATAGAGCTCTAAAATTGTGAACATAGAGCTTCGAAAATTATGAAGTTACACTTATTGAATTATGAATGTACAGTTACGGAATTATGAATGTACAGTTATGAAAGTATGAATGTACAGTTATTGAATTATGAACATAGAGCTCTGACATTATGACTTACAATTATGAACATATAGTAATAAAATTATGAACATATACTCCTATAATGAATATGAAATTAAAAAAAAAAAAAAAAAAAAAAAAAAAAAAAAGAAAGAAAGAAAAATAACAGTGCCTAACGACACTGTTACCCGTGTCCAACATGCATGCTGGACACAGGTCCAGAGCATAACGATTGTACAAGAAATCATATGAAGAGGTAATACTCAAAATGGCATCTCGATTATATTATAATTTTTAATTTGGTTAGCAATTGTCATTTCGTTTAAGATGATTTTTTTTTTTTTAAATGTAAAATTTACTCAATTTAATCATTTATTTAGTACACCTATGTGTAATGGTGGGAGAGATAAAATTTTTAAATTTATAAGTGACTTTTAATCTGATGCCAAAAAGGATAAATACGTAATTAAATAAATTTGGTAAATCCTCAGTCACTTGAGAAAAAGAATCATACATCTTCTAGTTGGAATTTACTTTTATTTCCTTGATATCATGGAATGTCATTCCTATTGACTCAAGTTTCCTAAGAGCATCCCCAACAAGGGGATTTTGCACCAGAATTAAGAAAAAAATGGGTTTGTGGCAGAGAGAGGAGAGCGAGGGATGGTTGGTCCTGCTAATTTGTGAATTTTGTCACGGATTGCAAGGGTTTTGGTGGATTTTGCAGGAGTTTTGTCAGTTTTTTTTTATCTTATTTTTTATTTTTTCTTTTCTTTTTTCTATTTTCACTCATTTCTCTTTCTTGATCACACATTCAAAAACTCCTCAAAAACTACACCAAAATTCTCACTATTGAGGATGCCGTAAATCAAAGATTGCTCCAAAAGTGAAAATAATTTTTCACTTTTTAAATTCTCAGAAAATTCAAACTTCCCTAACTACCAAATGGACTCTAAATATGGATTTAACTTAAGAAAGTCACATTTATATATAAGCCCTTTGTGTATGAGAAGAGTACCCAAATTAAAAACACATATATTAGACATCGTTGATCAAATTTGTTTAATTATATAGTAGGCGGATATCATTGCACACTTGAATATCTTAGTTGGAAGATGAGAATAAAGTCGGGCTTGAGGAAACATGCAACAAAATATGATGGATGTCATTGAAAACTCCAATGATAATATAGTTTATGTCTACATGTCACAGAGGGTTATTTCGAAGACAATTGTAGTCACATGTTCACTTATTTTGTTAAATACTCCGTATTTCTTATAATAATAATGTAAACTTACTCTTTAGGTAATTCTTGCTAAATTTTCACCGAAAAATGGAGATTAATCTTTATTAGGACTAGTATTAGGACTTTGTATTTGAGTTATTATATGACTTTCTATCATAGTTTTCTTATGATAATTCCTCTTGTATATATACCCCTTTATGTATAGTTGTAATCACTGTTCATATTCCTTCAGTTCTCATTTGGTATTTGTTAACTCCTCCGAATAGATCGTTTCCAATGCCCCTATCTCATCTCCCGCTAGCTCTGCTGTTACATTGCTTTCTACTGCTCATCACTTTGTCAGTATTAAGCTCACTCATAAAAATTACCTGTTTTAGAGAACTCAAATCGTATTATTTCTTGATAGACATGGTTTCATGTCGTTTACCCCTCTATGTATAGTTGTAATCATTGTTCATATAATACAGTTTTCTTCAATTCTCATCATGTTTACAGCTGTAAAAATACTTTTACCTGCAGGCTAGGGGAGTGGATTTTGGACATTTGGATTCTACTACTACATTGCTAAGAAATTGTGTCCGTTGCAATTGGGTGCGTGCTTTCTGTAGTGTGGGAGATGATGGCATGCATGTGAGGTTTGGATCGGACTAAGATCCCAATCACCATTTGGTACAATCAAATCGCAACATGAAAAAGTAAGAATGAATATATCTTTAAAACTTAAAAGTAATGAAAAAGGCTAAGACATAATATTATGTAGTCTTAGTGATGGAATTAACTGTTTAGGCAATTAGGGGTTTGGTGTTTATCGATTTATATATATATGATAAATTTAAGGGAATAATGAAAAATGCATTTTATATATAGTAAATATTATAAAATAATGACGAATATTGAGATATGAATGCACACGGTAGTTTATACTGTTTGTATATATGTACAATGGTTCTGTTAAAACTCTATTTAGTGGAGCTTATATGTTATTTTAAGCTAAAAATATGCTAGAGGTCTATTTGCTAAAAATGATAAGCTTGAAATAATAGTTTATTTTAAAACGCTCTTTTAGATAGCATTTCAAAATAAGTTACATGCTTTTAACATTTTTTCTTTGTTATCCTTATTAATTTATTAAAATGACACCATTTATTCTTCTTTATTAATCAAAACCTTAATATCTAAATATTTTCTAAACACTCTTTCCCCCAGTTCTTTACTGTACATGTATTTTTCTAAACATTCTTCTCCTCACAGTTCTTTACCGTACGTGTTCATCAAGGTGGAGACAATCAACCTTTCAATACAAAGTTAAATTATTAATAAATAAAAATTTTATCTTAAAGAAAGACATCACCCTTGCGTTGTAATCATCCAAAGTAATCAAACTCCTTTTTTATATTATTTAATCTGAGTACTATATATATATATATATATATATATATATATATATATATGTATACACACACGCACACACTGTGATCCTTCAACGCCACATATATTCATATATTCTGTATTCAACGCACATGGCATTGTGGCAGTGCTTAATTGTATAGAGAGGTCATTTGGAGTATTAAATAAGAGATGGAGATACTTAGTAAAATGCCACACTTTAGTGTGGGCATCCAAATTGATGTTATTATCGCCACATTTGCATTGCATAATTACATCTAGAAGAACTCACAAGATAACATAATGTTTAATATGTTCGAACAACATCCAAATTACATATCACCTCATGATCTTCAAGATTTTAGTGGTATTATTAACGGCAATGAAAATTTAAGTGAGACAACGTACTAGTGAGATAATGATATCTATTCGCAAAAATATTTCTATTTTACTATGGGATGCTAAATCATAAATGTGATATATATATATATATATATATATATATATATATATATATATATATATATATATATATATATATATATAGAGAGAGAGAGAGAGAGAGAGAGAGGCGGGTTCAGGTGCGGTAGTGTCTTACGGTGCGGTGATTTCTTACGGTGCAGCAACACCAATAGTTCAACAAATATGCACCATCAACGTTAGGAAAATACACCACACAAAACAGAGTAAACAGAGCCCTGCATCACCAAACACACACCATTAGGTGTGAGTAAAAACACCATACACTGTTCGAAAATACACCATTGGGGGTGGTGAGTTATATGATGTATTTTTTTGAGTCTGTTGTGCATTTTGTGATGTTTTATTACATTTCATTGTGGTGTGCTTTTATTACACTGTTGGTGCATATTCTTAACACTGTTGGTGTATTCTGGAATTCCGCCGCACCGCCGCACGGGAAGACCCCGCCGCATTTGAACTTTATTATATATATATATATATATATATATATATATATATATATATATATAAATTTATAAAATTAAAATGCCCATTTTACACTTATCATCTTTAAGGATGGCAATGTGCCTCGTCCCCGTAGGGGACGGGGAAAAATTTCGGGGATCGGGGACGGGGACGGGAAATTTTTAAAATTTCCCGACGGGGATGGCGACGGGGACAGGGATACACCTCCCTGCCCCGCCCCGACCCCGAATAATTATTATAATTAAAATAAATAAATAAGTTATATATAAATAAATAAATATATATATATATATATATATATATATAATTAATATTTAAGTTTTTAGTTTTAAAAATTAAAATTTACACTAATTTAAGACTTTTGATTAAAAGTTCATCGGGGATGGGGAATCACCGTCCCCGCCAAATTTCCCGCGGGGACGGGGATGTGGACTATTTTCAACTCCCCGCCGGGGATGGGGACGGGAACGGGGACGGGGTCGGGGTTTCGGGGACGGGGACGGGGAGTATAGTCCCCGCTCCCGCCCCGTCCCGTTGCCATCCCTAATCATCTTAGCTACTAGCTTTTAGCTTTCAGTAGTTTTTTAGCTAAGCGTGCCAAACAAAGTTTATTTTAGAACTTGTAACTTATTTTGAGCTACAAATAAGCTATAAGCTTTGTTTGGTAAAACATAGTTTAAAGTAATAGTTTTTTTTTTCTTTGAATGCTACTATCGCTAGTATATTGTAGTATCTGTTCAAACATACTTTCTCGACCTAATGAAGCACAAAGAGTCAACGCCTCCACTAAAGCTCAATCACATGACCTCCCACATAGAAGAGGTCACTAATGCCATCTGAGCACAAGGTGCTTGACAGTTTAAAATAATAGTTTATTTTAAAACGCTATCCCAAGTAACATTTCAAAATAAACTTATGACTTTTTAACCTTTTTTTTTTAATCTTTATTAATTTATAAAAATGACATCATATACCCTTCAATAATCAAAATCATAATATCTTAGTTTATCATTTTATGTTTTAGTTTTTTACACTTATCAACTAATCCAACAATTAATTTTACCAAACACTTTAATTGTAATTAGTAGTTTAGACATGCCAAACAAAGCCTATATCACTTGCATTGCGCACAACGGTGTGTCCAATGAGGCAATGGCTAAACACAGGGTCGGTTTTTAGATTTGTGTGGCCCTGTTCGGGTAAAGAAATGAGACCCTACCAAAATCACAATCTTTAAAATTAATAGCGTAATTTTTTCTAATAATAATAATAGTAAGGTGGTAAAATGTTATTGTGCGTAAAGAAAAAGTCAAAAGACATATTATGGAATAAATTAGAATAATAATAATAATAATAATAATAATAATAATAATAATAATAATAATAATAATAATAATAATAATAATAATAATAGTAGTAGTAGTAGTAGTAGTATTATTGAATAAGTTACAAGTATAAACTCGCAATGCAAAATGATTAAAAAAAATAAAGAGATATCCAATGTTGGAGCAACATGTAAGTTTTGAACCTTGGACCTCCAAGTTGAAATTAAAATACAACAAACATATATTCCTACCATTTTTTCATGGAACATTTTAAGTTGTATTGAAAACTTTTAGTTTTTATTTCTAAACTAGCTAGGTAAAAATGAAATATTGTGCTTCTAAAATTTGGGGCCATGTGCGGTAGCCCAGCTTGCACAGTCCAAAATCCGGCCCTGACTAAACATTACGGTAAATTATGCCCTGGAAACGTGTTCACCATGAATGGTGAACACGGGTCCAAACGGCGCCGTTTTTACGTAAAAAAAAAAAAAATCGCTAATGTGGTGTTAACGACGCGCGTTTGGTCAGATTATGAACTTTCTGTTATGAGATTATGAATGTAGTGTAAATTCATAATCTCATAACAGAAAAATCATAATCGCATAAAAGAAAAACATTTATTAAATTATGAATTTTCTGTTATGAGATTATGAATTTACAGAATCTCATAACAGAAAATTCATAATCTCATAACAGAAAATTCATAATTTCATAACAGAAAATTCATAATTTATGAATGTTGAAGAAGCTTGCGCTACAGAGGAGCAGCCATGGTTTCGAACGGGAATGTGTAGGCATGGTTCCAAAGTGAATGTGCAGGCATGGATTCATAATTTATGAATGTCCGAAATCATTGCTCACCTCAAATTAAAGTGAAACAGCGAAATGTGAAAATGAAGAAGAAAAGTCACGCGATTAATTAAGGAAAAAAAAAAAAGAGATAACAGTGCACTAACATCGTTGAGACCGTGCTCACCATGGATGGTGAACACGTTTCCATGGCAACGATTGAAACATTACGAAACGTTATGTTGTGCAACCATGTGCACCATGTAAGGTGCACACGGTTTCAATTCATAATTTCTATACTATAGATTCATAATTTCTATATTATAGATTCATAAAATCTATACTGTAGATTCATAATTTCTAAACCATAGATTCATAATTTAAATACAGTAGATTCATAATTTGTATACATTAGATTCATAATTTCTATACTGCAGATTCATAATTTCTGTACTGTAGATTCATAATTTCTAAACTGTATAATTATCAAATCATGAACATATAGTTCTATGATTTGTGAATACAGAGTTCAACAATTGGAAATATGAACATCGAAAATTATGAACATAGAGTTCCGTAATTGTGAATATAGAGTTCAATAATTATGAATATGAAGTTCAAAAATTATGAATATATAGCTTTATAATTATGAACATATAATTCAATAATTATGAATATAGAACAATGTGCATCATGCATGGTGCACACAGTTGCACAGCATAATTTGCCAAACATTACCATTAATTAAGGAGTTAATTACCAAAATGGTCCCTTGACTATAGAGAAATTACCAATTTGGTCATTAACTATTTTTTTGACCAATTAAATCCCTCAACTTTAAAAATCTTAACCAATTTGATCCTCCGTTTGTTTGACCGTTAGTCAACCGTTAACTTGGGACTAAATTGGTAATTTGTTATAGTCAAGGGATCATTTTGGTAATTAACTTTAAGGGTGGACAATTCGATTCAGTTTTCTCGAACTGAACTGTACCAAACTAGTTAGATTCGATAATATACCGAACAACTGAACGATAATAGATTCTTGTATACCGAACAGTTCGGTAAAAACTCAAACTGAACTGAATTTGTTTGGTAAAAACTGAACCGAACTGATTACCATTTGAACTTTGGATATAGACTATGTAAACACCATAGTACATAATATAGAACTTTTGATAACAAACCATAAAGAAATCAAATAAAACATTTACGAGAGATACCCGTGAGAATATGAGTTGAACGGCAGGGCAGAGCAAGCAGTGAGGGACTTGGATTTATTTTTAATTAATTACTTAATTGATTATTATTATTATTATTATTATTATTATTATTATTATTATTATATTTTTTAAAAAAAATCAAACGGTATTCGGTTCAGTTCAATTTTTTACCGAACAATTCGATCGGTTCAGATCGGTTTTTTATTGAACCGTTCGGTATACAAGAATCCAATACCGTTCGGTTGTTTGGTATATTACCGAACCAAATTAGTTCGGTTCGGTTTGGTACGGTTCAATTTGAGAAAACTAAACCGAATTGCCCACCCCTAAAGTTAATTACTAAAATGGTCTCTTGACTATAGCAAAATTACCAATTTGATCCCAAGTTAACGGTTGACTAACGGTCAAACAAACGGATGACCAACTTGGTTAAGATTTTTTAAGTTGAGGGACTTAATCGATTAAAAAAATTAGTCAAGGACGAAATTGATAATTTCGCTATAGTCAAGGGATCATTTTGATAATTAACTCTTAATTAAGTTCTAAAATTAAGTAGACCTTTTAAATTTTGATAGAATTGAATATCACTTCGCACCAGTCGAACATTAGTCTGAAGGCACAAACAAAAGTAGTGACAAATGCAACAAACAAAGGCATTGAAGTGTAGTGCATCACTTGTGAATTATACTTTATTGATATCTCATTTACAAGCCAAAATTGCTCACTTGTCTCCTTCTTTGTTGGAGAGGGCATCCAATGGTCTCCTTTTTTATTGGAGAAGGCGACCAAGGACTGTTCATTAGTCATCACTATTCGTCAATTTTTTCTCCGATTGTTATCAATGACGGCAGTCAACAATGACGACCTGCCTACCGGTAACATGTTGGTTAAATTGGACTTATTTGACCGATTTTAATAAGTTAGAATATTTAATTACAATTTTCAAAGTTCAGAAATCTAATTACACTTTTGTATAAAATTGAAAGACATATTTGACTCTTTTTCTGAACATAAAATATAAATTATATCTTATTTTGCTTGACATCCTCTCTCACCTTTTAATATTTGATTCTTTTTCCAAACATAAAATATAAATTAAAATATAAATTATATCTTATTTTGCTTGATACCCTTTCTCACCTTTTAAGGATATAATCAGAACTCTCCTAAAATGCATCATTTTTTTTTTTTTGCAAGGTATGTGGTACATAATTGTTATTTCCTTATGGAGACAACAACCTACTCCGTTGAAGAGTGCAACCATACCACATCTCCATCACTCCTAAAAATAAATAAAAATACAAACGTCAATATGGTCATTATTTCAAGGGGACAAGCAAGGCATGGGAACCAATATAATATATATATATATATATTTTTGAGTCAACTTTTAAAATTGCCACATTACTGATTTGATCACTTTGATCATTGACTTCAATTATTTTTTTTTAATAAAATCTTTAATTATGAATTTTTTATCTACTTTAATCCTCATGTTAATTAAACAACCATCAAATATGAAGGTAATGAAATAATTTTACATGTTTTTAGACTCCTCCAACAACCTACTGGAGCTTTCAGAGTTTTTGTTTTCTAAAGTCAATTTTACCATATATGGCAACCTTAACTAAAAATTTAAAAAAGATTAATAATGCTTAGAGCATCTCAAATAGTTGTAAATTTTGAGGAGTTTTTGCAGGTGTGACTAAGAAATAGAACATGTGATAGATAAAAAGGATAGAAGAAGAAAAAACAAAGGAAATTATGCGCTTGGCTGGACGCCTTTAGTTCACTTCATGCGACTTCTGCAACAGCAATTTCATTTTCGTGAGACTCACTACAGAGCTAAAAACTAGATCTCCCTACAACACTCTCAATTCTTCTCTCTCCTCCACATAAGCTTTACCCTCCAGTTCCTCAAAAACCATTAATGGGGATGTTCTTATAGACAAAAGAGTCAAAGAAATGATTCATCTTTCAGTTAGGGTTACTATAACAACCTTTAAAAAAAAGGTAATATAATCAAAATCAAAGAAGGGAGAAATTGATTAAACATGAAAATTACTTAATTACCCCCATATTTGGTGGCTGTTTTTTAGTACTACTGACTCTATTAGTATATGTTTATACATACTTTCTCACTCTATTGAGAGAGACACAGAGATACCATTGAGCTACAAGCCACTTGGCATATTTGATGGTTGTTTAATAATCAAGGAATTCATTTTCCTTAATTTTTTTTTTTAAAAGAAAGAAAAATCACGATTTTAGTCCATTAATTATACCTAAATTGTAGACTAAGGTATTATCGTGCAATCAACATTACAATAAACCCAATATTCACTTGAAATCATCAATGTAAAAAGATTTTTTTTTTTTAATAATTGAGAAAATTTTACAAAATGACTAATTTGTCTTCTAATAATTTGACAAATCGAAATACATTTTTAATGTTAACAAAATTTACTGATAATAGATTGAAACAACCACTTTTAACATACTTAAAAGAGAAAAATTGTATAGAGCAATAATTTATGGACCGAGTCTACAATTTAAGCATAACTAATGAACTAAAACCGTATTTTCCTCTATTTTTTTTTCACATATAATCATTCAATTCTAAATCAATCAAATTTAACCCCAACTATTAAAAAAGACTCTTTATAAACTAAGTGTACATTTTTAATAGTCGACATCCAAATTTAATTGTCTTGCACATGATTACCAAAACTAGTTTAAAAAAAGTTATACTATATGTATTTCGATCTTTTACTCTATGTTCATCAACGTGTTAACTGGTCATTGATTTTAAAGAATAATTTGTATTTTTCACTCTTAACCAATAAATACATATCATTTTTTTTTTTTGGTTACGTTGTTGTTTGGGGAGAGGGGGGAAGGGGGGGGGGGGAGAGGGGAAGGGTGCCCCGGTAGTTAACTCTTTAAATCTTAACCAATCAATACATATCATTTGATGAATTTTTATTTTTTTTTTGAAACAATCATTTGATGAAAGTAATTACACTCATTTTTTTTCATTTTAAAAATATAATAATCAAGAAATAAAAACTTAAATTACACTGCTGAAAATTATGGAATTTCTGACCCCACCTAAAAGTGATCTTATATCAAGTCAAAAGTAAAAAGTGGTCTGAAATAGCAACAAAGGTTTTTTCGGATACCAAAAGTGGTCAGAGCAAGACTTTTGACTTGATTTAAGATCATTTTCAGGTGATCGAAAATTTTATAATTTTCAGCCGTGTTAACTCCTACCTCATAGAACACAATATGACTTTGTGGTGGTTGTCCAAGTGAGACCACCTTTTTAATTCTGAACCCATTTTTTTTTAGTATAAAAGGACTATTTATCCAAATAATTAATAATAATTCAAGGCTAAAAAAATTACAAGAAAAAAAAAATATAAAAAGAGTATAAGCATGACAAAAAGTGATGAACCACTATACCAAAAAAGGTGTTGGAAAAGGGTGCATGCCATATCATTGTCATTTTTAATTTATATTTTTTAATAATAATAAAAAAGTTTGGATTTTTTTAGCCACACAAGCATTTGCTTCCAACAACACAACTACAGGCTGTTATATAATAGAATAAAACATCCCATGTCTTGTACAATATTAGATTAAAGTCATTTTCATTCCCTCTTTTTTATCCTATTTTGTCTTTTTCGTGGAACGCAATAAAAGCTAAAGGATAAAGTGATGACTTATTTTCATGGCAAAGTGATAAATTAAAAAATGATTTTAATTACTCAAACATAATCACAGCCGCTTATTTATGCGGTGGTAAAAGCGGCTTTTCTTTTTGGGGGTAATAAATGGATAATAGTAATGTCGTATTCATTTTCCCATTGAAGTCTTCTGCCAATTATGAATTATGAGAGGAAAATCAATATTTTATTATTCAAAAAAAATCAAATATTCAATTGTAAAATCGATATTATATAACTATTCCCCATTTATTAGGAAAATGTTCCTTTCTCCTCTTGAACTTTTTTTTTTTCCAATCTTTCTCTTTATGGCTTCTATTCATTTGGTGTTGACTCATGAATTGAAAGACTCCATAACTAATTAAAAAAAGAATTTAATTAATAATCGAATATTGAAAACTCAATAAGACAATGTCATTTTAGGCGAGAAAAATTGAAGGGGCATGTAACATTGTTCTTATCATAAATATTTTGCTTATAAAAAATCATTACTGTTATAAATAATTAAAATATATGTCCATTATTTTAGTGGGTTTGTTATTCTTCCTAGTTCCTAGGATCCTACATGTTGTATGATGAAGTGTACTGTTTACGGATGAATTAGAATGCATGTGTATCTTTCTGCTCTTTTTTACATTCTAATCTCTCTCTCTATCTTGTAATGTGTAACAAGACTTCCCCGAAGATCAATCACACAAAGGAACATCATAATTCATGACATTTACCATCACATAAATAAGTGGATGTAATTAAGTTTGAGTAATTATATTTTTTTGTTGTCATGAAAATAAATCATCACTTTATCCTTTAGCTTTTATTATGTTCTAAAAAAAAATACAAAATAAGATAGAAAGAGGGGATGAAAATCACTTCAATATAATAAAACTTTTTGTATTTAATTTATTGACCACTCTTAAATTAGTGAAATAATTATGAGTTTAAAAAGAGTTCAATCAAACCTAGCAATTTGATGTTGTTGATAAGCAAATTGTTAATATAATGCAAATGAAAGGTTAAATGTTTTACTTTTATGAAGGGCGTGCCATGATAAAGTAGTAATAAGGATAACTGATGCATAAAGAGTTCATAAATCTTTTTAAATATTACTGGCCTAAAATTTATAATGTTGAAAGTGCATGATAACTATTATTGTATTGATGGGACATAGGGTTACGAATCCAATAGGTTTGATAGATCATGGTGTTGTGGTTGTGCTAAATGTGTAATTTGGGGTCAAATAGTGAGAAAACTAGGAAACAAGGTCTAAGTGCAAAAAAATGAGAGGAGACAGGGGGAGGTTGAAGTTCTGCCTCACTGTGCACCTTGCGGGCACTACTAGTCACGATGGGGAGTCGTGGGCATTGTTGAGCCTTGTCGGCCCTGATGGGGGGTGGCACTGTGGGTGTGTGTGTAGGGGGGGAGGGGGGGGGGGGGGCTAATTAGCCCCATATGTGGCCCAATGGTAGCGGCAACATATGTGTCAATGTTTGCGGGGGCGGTGGGGTGTAATTGTGTAAGAGATGAGTCGGGGCGCGTGATGATTTGAAAACGGGAGTGTGAACAAGATGCTTTGAGGCTTGAGGATCACTCAGTTTGCATTGAATACAACTCTAGGACATTATAAATAGAGGGTATTGCCCTTGTATATATACATCATCAATTGGACTTGCTCTAACCTAATTACTTAATATAATTCTATTACATATTGAAATAACACTTGCAACTTAGGGTTCAATTTATTAATTATTCGTGTTTGTTGCTAACAATGTCTAGATTATCTAGTCATATTATATGTTTTGCCTAATAAAACTATCATGTACATAGAAATGACCTGTGTTATTTTTATAAATAATTAATATTATATTTACAAAAATGATACTTCACTTTTTTTTTTTTTTTGTTAATTACCATATCTATAATCTATAATAAAATTTAATAAGAGCCAATAATGTTAATCATTAACTATAATAAAAATTGTGTAGGTAGTATAAGTTGTATCAAGTGCTTTCTTTGTGATATGTGTGTTGTTCCTTTACACTTTCTTTCTAGTTTACCCTTCACATTTTTTTTTCTTTTGACTTTTATTTTAACATTAGTCTTGAACAGTGTTCTTTATGTTATACATTTATACTTTTTGATCAGGTTTATCCTCAATATTTTTTTTTCTTTAAGCAACCTTACCCTCACTGTGTAAATTACAAATATATGTATGTGTATATGTAGTTTATATAAATATAGTTTAATTTGATAATAATTTTTAATAAATAAATTATGTGTATCTATTTTAATATGATTTTCTTATTTGAAAAATTAACTTCAATTTATTTAACTTTTTAAAAAAAAAAGTTAAAAATTCATTTGTTTTAGTAAAAGAGTTTTTTTTTTTTTTTTTTTTTTTTTTTAATTTTTTTATGCATTTGCATTTGCATCTTATTTGATGTGGAATATATGAATCACTTATTATCAACAAAACATTTCCATTTCATTTATTATGGTATTGGTGTTAAAATGTAATTGAAATAGAAAAACTTATTGCATTTGCTAAAAGTTAAATACATTTTTTTTTAAACTAATGCTAGGTACTAATATTTCTTATCATAAAAAATTGAAGTTCTATCTTCACGATTAATATTATAAGATTTAGATGTTTCTTTATTTATTCAGTTCATTTAAATTTACTAACTTTTTGTTGTTCATTAGACATTATTTAATTGCACATGGTGCATATTATGACTAGTTTTATTTATAAGAACTAGTTTTTTACGCGCATTGCGCGATTGGGATAATGCCCAATTTTTATTTTTATTTTGTTTTAAATAAGTACTTTAAAATATATTAAGGAAATATTATATTGGAATTGAATGTTGAATTTGCGTATTTAAATAGGTAATTCTAAGTTTACAAATGCAAGATAATATAGTCAAGATTGATTATAATTGTCAATAAAATAATTGTATATGTATGGTTGAAACCAAATACGCGACATAAAGGAGAGCAAAATAAAAATTAGGGGCATAAAATAATAAATACATACTAATATTGAAGAGTTAACTGCTGATTGCCAAACAAGGATATTGCGAGGTAGTTTCTCACTTCAATTTGGTGTGTGATTTGAATACTCTTTTTGTCAATAAATACCCCAAGTTCACAGTTAATATAATTGGCTTATTTATATATTTTTTTATTTTTTAAAAACAATTATTATTATTATTATTATTATTATTATTATTATTATTATTATTATTATTATTATTATTATTATTATTATTATTATTATTATTATTATTATTATTATACCCTCATGTTATTTTACATGTTAATCTAAACAGCTAATTTATACAAATATATTTTTACCAACTGTTGATATATTTCACTGGTCAAATCTACTAACGCTAACTGCTAATTGTCAAACAAGGACATTGTGAGGTAGTTCTCACTTCAATTTGTTGTGTGATTTGAATACTCTTTTTGTCAACAAATCTCTCAAGTAGTTAATATGATTGGCTTTATTAATTATATTTTTTTAATTGTTTCATGGTATTAATAAAATACTTGGTAAATAAATATATAGCATTATTTTGTATTATAACTTTGATATTTAATTAAAAAATAGTGCACAAAAAGATAATAGACAATGTAGTAATGAATTTGAATGTAAAATAAAGACATTATATTGTAGACACATAATTCTAAATTAAAGAAATGCATATGTATTATTTTTGGTTGTAGCTACTAAATTATTATTTATCTATAATTTAATAAAAGTAAAATAGAGTACTAATTATGCCAACTTTGATTGGGATGGGGTTCGAACCTAAGACCTTTCTTATTGAAATCAATGAGTAAGTTAACGGTGAACTAACAGAAATTAACAAAAAAGATAATATTTAACGGATAATCATATTCATTAAGGATAAATTAGTAAATTTTAAGAAAAAAAATTAAAATCTGATCAATCTGAGCCATTCATTTGATTAAAAAATTTGACCGCCAGTTTTTCTACCCATTATAGGCCTAACTCTCTTGGGCTCTTATTAGTATAGTAGATAGATATAGTAGATAGATAGATACTAGATAGATAGATGTATAGATTTGAGATTTTTAACATAGTAAATTTTGTCTATTAATTAATATAATGTTTAAACAAAATTTGGAGTTATCTAGGATTGGTTGAAAGATTATTCGAATTGAACTCAACTTAATTTGCCTTGTACGTATTTGTATGGTATCCCTATGATAATTGATTCACTTAAATTGTCAAATGGTTGCTTCATTGTTCGTTACGTGAAGAAGAATTAATCATAAAATTTTGTGTAAGTCTATCTTACTTTAGACATATCTCAAATATATAGTTTTTATCAAATATATAATTTTTAAACAAAAATATAACAATTTATTTATCAGTCAATACGTATTACATTTCATGATACAATTTTAGCGGTGATTAATATTGCATAACTCAAACCAAAGTTTGACTGACCGTCTGACCATACACAACACATGAAGTTGCTGTTATACATTAATCTATAACATTATTTGACTCTCGATTATGCTATTAACATAATCTAATAGTTAATAAATCTAAGAAACTGTTGGCCACTTATCATAATATAAGTGATATTATATGACATGAATTTTGTTTTAATTACATTTTTATTTGTCACCAATTAATTAATTAATTAACTACATACACAAGTGATTAATAAAAAATTTAAAAAACTTTATATATATATATATATATATATATATATATATATATATATATATCTTATTAATAATGTAATGTAAGGATACTTTTAGTATGGAAAAATAGTAAGAAGTGATTATGGTAATTTATAATTTTTATTATCTTAAAAAATATATATTTTAACTAAAAATAGAAATGTTAAGAAGATAGGGAGTATTATCTTTATTTAATTCCGAAGTATGATTAATTTTCAATATTTTATTTATTATTTAATTAAAAAATAAAAAATATAATTGCTCGCACGACATTACTACGTCAACATTGTTGACAAAACCATGGATTAATGTTAATAATTACTTTTTTTTATCAAGTCCAAAAATAAAAAAGCAACTTTGATAAGAATTAAAATGATTTTTTTTTTTTTTTGGGTGAGAAAAATTTCAGATTTTTTTTTTCTTTAAACAACTTTAGCCAAACGTTTTATAAATTTACAATTTTAGTCATTTATACCATGTGACCAAAATAAAAATTTGATTTTCTACGGACATTGCAAATACTTGGTATAACTTCTTCTTCTTCTTTTTTTTTTTTTTTTTTTTTTTTTTTTTTTTTTTAACTATCTCACTGTCTGAGTGCCATGCATGCCAAGCTCATCAGCCTGAACCAAGTCTCTCAAACTGTCACTTAGTATAAAATATGAAAAATGCTACTTTTGTTCTTATTTTTATCTATAAATTCACATCCTAACACGACATTATCTATATTTACTTTTTAAATTCATTAGCTATTTGTGAATTTAATAACATATTACAAATTAATCTAATAAACAAATATCATATGAAATTCTGAAAATGATTTATGCAATAATTAAATACAATAAATATAATAGATGCTTCATAATTAATTTTACATCCTACTGAGGATTTTGTTTTCTTCGAGAGGAATTTATTTTCCAATGAAAAATGAATTCCATGAACCAAAAATTAACATTTTTCTCTACTTTAAGAAAAATATTTTCCATGAAGAAACTTTTCAATCCAACCAAACATCCTTAAACATTAATATTTTCTCTACTTTGTATCTCATTTTCCTAACTTTTCATGTAATTTGAGATTTCTTAAAATGTGAAGTTAAAGAAAGCTAAGTGATAATCTGAACGATGAAATAAACAATTTTGTTTTTGTGTACAACATTCAATATTCTTACCACTATATGATTAATCTAATTTTGATTCGATTACACATTGTCTGACCTTAAAATTAAATTAGCAGTCAATTTACCAAATATCGTAAATATTGGACTAATTTACATTTAAAACAAAAAAAAGGGAAACCAGAGTAGCTACAAATAGTGGTGTGCATTCGGTTATCCAAACCAAATTAACCAAATTTTTTAAAGTTTTAAGTTTTAACTGTTAATCGAATCAACTTTTTTATTTCCGAATTAATTGAATTGAAGATTTTTTATGTTAATCGATCGTTTAATCGAAGTTTCTTTTACCTAATTTTTTAAATCATTAACATTATAAATAAAAAATAACATTACCAATTACATCATTGCCTATAATAATAAATCTATAAGAAAATATACAAATACAATAACAACACTACAAATATAAAAACACAAATTTAAAAAAGGGTCACACTTATATGAGACCATATCACAGATTTATATCCGTGAGATGAGTCGGGTAGAATTGAGTCAATATGAAAATGTAATATAAAAAATATAATACTAAATAAAGTTGTTGTTACTTAAAAAATGTAAAATATTTTTATGGTAGATTAAAAATAGCAAATGTTCCAACTCCCTAGACGACTACGCTTGTTGAAGTTTACAAACTGGGAGGGAGTCTCCTCCTGTCCTGTGTAGGGCCAAAAGCCGCCAATCATGATTTACTATTGAATTGAATGAATCTGCCTTGCGTGTTTTGAGTTTTGAGAGAGATAAGAGAAGGGAAAGGCAAGTTGGGGGTTTGTTTACGGTTTACCCCATTCAAACCGAGGAGACTTCGAAGCCAGTGAGTAGTCTAATAGAAATATAGAATAGTGTGTTCTAAGAACTCAACTCTCCAAGTGGGTCATCTGCATATTTGAGGTCCCTACTTCCCACTTGTAGCTCTTTGCTGCCTCTCCGGTCTCCACCCACCCCAACCCAAGCTCACCACTCACCCCCTTTTTACTTTTATTACATTTTCTTTTTGAATATGAAATAATAGTCTTTCTTCTCTATCTCAATGCAATAAAGCCCCAATCCCTCTCTTTCTTCACGCAATCCACTATATTGGTGTTTTTATTATTCAACTCCCTTGTTGATTGGCTGTTGTTTCTGTTAAGGTAATACAATAAAAAAGCCACCTTTTTCTCGATTCTTGATTGTTTTGGGTGTGTGTGCTGTGCAGACATAAAAACGTGTGTGACTGCGTTTGATTTGCATTCTTGAATTGGATTTTTTTGTTTTGCCTTTCTATTTCTGCATCTGGGCATTTTATAAAGGAGCAGAGTTTGGTTTGGCTATGGGGTTTGATTGGTCTGTTTGAGGTTTATTGGATGTTGACCTAAAGAGGGCCTTGTTGGGTTGTTTTGAAATTTCGACTTTATTGTCATTGTTGGAGTGGAGTTGATTGTTTTGGGGAGGGATTGGTTCATGCTTGGAGTGAGACAATGGAGAGGTTTCATCTTCTTTAGCATTGACTAGTGGAAACAATATGAAAAACTTTTTGAAGAAACTCCATTTGGGGTCCAATCAGTCTGAGGATTCAGAAGGGTCAACATCAGCAGCAAAGGGGAATAGGTTGAGTGATGTTTCTTCGCCTGAAAGGAATTTAAACTCTAGATCCCACCATGGGTCTGAGCATAACAAGCCCTTTTCAGCAATTTCTGGATGGCTAAGCTCTGTTACAAGTAGACATAGTAGTCCTAGTCCTCCTTCTTCTAATGTGAATAGAGTTGACATAATGGAACCTTCTGATTCTTTGAGTAGTTCTGGCTTGGAGGCTGCTATGGAAGCAGTGAGGCTCGAGTGTGAGTCTACGAATTCGAGGGATCCCGATATTGAAGAAGAGTATCAAATACAGCTGGCTTTAGAGTTAAGTGCAAGGGAGGATCCTGAGGCAGTTCAGATTGAAGCTGTGAAGCAGATCAGTTTAGGCTCTTGCCCACCCGAAAATACACCAGCAGAAGTTGTGGCATATCGGTATTGGGTAAGCTGGTTTTCCCTTTCCCATTTTTTGGTTATTCTATTACTTCCTTTCCTCGGTTTGCTCGGCTATAAGTACTTAAGATCATGTAATAATTGCCTATAGGTAATATTATATGTGAATAGTAAGTTGGCACCCAGCATAGTTGCCATATTGAATTGACTGACAAGAGCCGGTTTCAGATGGTGTTTAGTTTTGAGGTTTGTTTCAACTGATCTTTCAAGTTTGGCAAGAAGAATTAGTTACAGATTGCTACCAAGAAGCATACTTGATGAGAAAATGTTCTTGATACTGAACTAATTGCTTAAATTCTTTGTTTTTGCATTTCTAGATTAAGAAATCAATTGTTGCTACTTGCTGTTGAGAAGGAGATTTTGCGTGATAAATGCTTTGGGTAGACTAAATTGAGGTTAGATTCTTGAAACCTAGGCCCTAGGGGAATGGAGGAATTGCATAGGTATATGTCAGCATATTACTCTCCTATCTATTCTTATCTATCTTATTAGACGATTTGAACTGTTCTATTATAAGAGAACTTTAATAGTTAGCATAGTAATTTATCTCATTTTCGACTTTGTAGCCACTTTTTATTAATATATTTTTTGCAAATTATGTGTAGCCCGCCCTTGCTTGTAGAATAAAACTTTCTGATCAATGCCTTATTCTTCTCTAACACATGCCGTATCTCATATTATAGATTTCTCAATGCTTCACAGAATTACAATGCTCTTAGCTTTGATGATAAGATCATGGATGGTTTCTATGACCTATATGGCATCCAGACAGAGTCGACTTCATCGAAAATGCCTTCCCTTGTTGATCTGCAGCGAACGTGTGTATCAGATCACATTAGTTGGGAAGCCATTCTTGTCAATAGAGCTGCCGACTCCAAGTTGTTGAAACTTGAACAGAGGGCTTTGGAGATAGCAGTCCGGTCAAGGTCTGAATCCTTAAGCTTTGTAGGCGGAGATTTGGTGCAGAAACTTGCTGCTTTAGTTTCTGACCACATGGGAGGGCCTGTAGTGGATCCGGATAATATGTTAATAGCATGGAAAAATCTTAGTAATAAATTGAAACAAACTCACGGAAGCATGGTTTTGCCTCTTGGTTCTTTGACCGTTGGATTGGCTCGTCATCGTGCATTGCTGTTCAAGGTATTACGCTTTCCTAGTATTTAATCCGAGTTAATACCATCTAAGGTCCTCCGTGTATAGTGGTTTTGCCTCGTTTAGTCCTAAACTTTCAAATTGACCATCTGTGGTCCTTCGACTTTCAAATTTAACCATTCGTGGTCCAAGTTAACCACCCGTGGTCCTTCAACTATTAAATTTTAACCAACCATGGTCCTTTCAAGAGGACCACGACTGGTTAAATTTTGAAACTTGAAGGACCATGGGTGGTTAACTTAGACCACGGATGGTTAAATTTGAAAGTCGAAGGACCACAAATGGTTAATTTGAAAGTTTAGGACTAAACGTGGCAAAACCACTATACTCGGAGGACCTCAGATGGTATTAACTCTATTTAATCCATATTGAAATATGAGTCTATAACTTGTCATTTCTAGAACTCGATTCTTTAACTATCTTTGATGCATGAGAACCGAATGTCTGTTTGTCCATTTATTTAGCAAGCAATGTACATCAAGTGATGGCATGCGTTTATTATTATAAGCTTTAAGATCCGGGCTTATCATAAATCTTGTTTTGCTTCTCCTTCTGTAAAATGATGTACTATTGTTTTCCACCTTTTTCTTGAAGGGTAGAAGTGAGGGCCTAATAATGTTTTGATGTTGGAATTTGTTACTCCCATCGTCCCATTTTATGTGTCTGGTTCGATTAACAAGGCTTGACTGAAGTTATTTTTAATCTAATTTTTCATAACATTAAGTTTAGTATTAGTATACAAAATTTATATATTTAGAAACTACACTAAAAAGTTCTATTAAACACAACAAATCAAATTTAAAAATATGAATATTGAAGTAAATAAACAAAGAAAAAAGAGTTAGTTTGACTAATGAATAGTAAGTAGGACAAATAAAATGGGACAGAGGGAGTATTATTTTTATCACCATTATTTTATACTTGATGTGCTTGATGGTACATAATCACATTATAATGATTATATTGCAGTTCTTATGATCTTTTGCGTCAATGCTTTGTTTGGTGATGAAAAATGTGCAGGTTTTGGCTGATAGTGTGGGTGTCCCTTGCCGACTAGTGAAAGGGCAGCAATATACGGGATCCGACGATGTTGCAATGAATTTTGTAAAGATTGATGATGGAAGGTTGCTGTCCTTTAGTGTTTACCTTTATCTACTTTTCTTTATGTAACTGATGTTGGTCATGGGATTTGCGCAAATAATGAAAAGCTTACTTTACTTTTCAGAGAGTACATTGTAGATTTGATGGCAGCCCCGGGCACTCTTATTCCATCTGACACTGCAGGAGGGCATGGAGACTTTGAAGATTTCCTTTCCACGAGTCCGATGTCTAAAGATGTTGACTCCTCTCATACAGCATCGTCTAGCAGTGGGGCCGCTACTTCGTTGGAGGAACTCAATGGATACGATAAGGGGTCATCCCGATTGAGAGAAAGTATAGCTTTAGGAAAGGAGTCTTTGTCTCCTGGGAACTCGGAATACCAGATTAAGGCTGAGGGAAGAGATAGCAAGTCCTCAGGTGATATCGAAAGGCCTTACAATGCAAAAAAGGAGGTGGGATGGGACAATCCTGCCAGGATTACTCATCCTTATTCACACGCAAGATCTCCATCGTGGACTGAAGGGGTTAGCTCCCCAGCTGTACGTAGAATGAAAGTGAAAGATGTTTCGCAATACATGATGGATGCTGCCAAGGAAAACCCAAATCTAGCCCAGAAACTTCATGATGTCTTACTTGAAAGCGGAGTTGTTGCACCTCCAAACTTGTTTGGTGAAATTTATTCAGATGAATTAGACGTGGCAACATTGGAAGCTAAATCGACGGTTGATGAGGAAAATAGGGAGAGAAAGAAGGGCGGAGATGATCTTGACCGACCTCGCTTCTTGCCTCCCCTACCATATCACGGTACATTTTCCAAGGGAACTCCACGTGGACAGTTGGGGCACATCGTAGAGGAAGAAGAGCTCGTTTCTCCGAAGAAAGAAGTTCCTCCAGTGAAATATACAAAAAATATGCCCGTTGCTGCAGCAGCAGCGGCTGCTGCTGCCGTTGTTGCATCTTCAATGGTAGTAGCCGCTGCAAAGACGACTGCCGATCCAAATGTTGACCTCCCTGTAGCGGCTGCAGCTACAGCTACAGCAGCCGCTGTGGTGGCAACTACTGCAGCTGTCAGTAAGCAATATGATAATTTGGATTTCTCCGTTAATTCGCCAGAAAGTCCTCCTGCGTTTTTTAATCCTTTAGAATGGGTAAGAAGTGATGGAGATGCAGATGCTACTGTCGGTGAGCAGCAGGGAAGTGGTGAACGAGTGCCTACAAATTCAGAGGGTGAAAGAATATCAGATAGGTCAACGGGTAGTGCAAAATCTGATTCGATGCTTGATGATGTAGCAGATTGTGAGATTCCTTGGGAGGATATTTCCATGGGAGAACGTATTGGACTTGGTATTGATATGCATTATATTCTACTAATTGCAAATGCTTCTGCCATCTAGTTTTGATTTAATCATAATATTGTCACTTTCTTTGTGATCCTTCTGTTGCAGGATCCTACGGGGAGGTATATCGTGGAGACTGGCATGGAACTGTAAGTGATAAATTCTTTCGCTAGCTTAGAATCGTCTTTTCCCATTGGAGTGAAATAACTTTGGATGGCATCCATCTTCGTCAGTGTATGTATTTAAAGACATCTTCATCTTTATGTCCTGTACATGATGTAAAATTGGACAGAATTTAAGTTTAAACAATTCGACATTTTTTTTTCTTTGGGTTGATAGTAGACATTTTAGTGTTGGAAATTGACTGAAATAGGCAAAAATGGGATGATATGGATGAAAATAGGCATCTTTTAAAACTTGGACAAAAATGGGCATAAATATTCTGCCTAATGTGTTTTAGTCAAACCTTTTCCTCAAATGCATTTTGGCCTAATTTTTATTTTCATCACCAGCATAAATAAGATGAATCACATTTAGCAAATGCATAAGGGAAAAGTTTGATTGAAATGCATTAGGCAAACTAGTTTTGCCTGTTTTTTGTCCAAGTTTTAAAAGTTGTCTATTTTCGTTCATCTCATCTCATTTGTGCCTATTTCAGTCAACTCCCCTTTTAGTGTTACAATTATCCCTTGGTTC
The DNA here is from genome assembly GCF_001879475.1 of Ipomoea nil. Taxonomy (NCBI): domain Eukaryota; kingdom Viridiplantae; phylum Streptophyta; class Magnoliopsida; order Solanales; family Convolvulaceae; genus Ipomoea; species Ipomoea nil. The sequence goes on from NW_017619403.1 coordinate 1,638,245, forward strand.
CCCAAATCTTAACTTAAATATTAAAAACCTTTGGAGCTTCACACCTGATAAATTTCGTTCAGATTTCCTTTCATTCTTCAGTGTCTTTCTGCATTAGTTTGTAGTTGGAGTGGAAAATAGGGGTTTCAACTTTAGACTGCTATAACCTGGGGGAGTGGGGGGTGTGGTTGAGTGGAAGGGACTCATCCATCCTTAACCAAAGGACAAGGGTTCGACCCTTGACTTTGGGTATGGAGCAGCCTTAAATCTCTAGGCCAGCTGTTCCACCCAAAAGAGGTGCCTACAATTTAGCGAGGGGATTAGTCACTGTGTCCGATGGTGGAAACCCTGGGTACACCCAAAAATACTTTAGAATGCTTCCTAAAGTTACACAAATGTATTATTGATACTTCCATTGACAAGCTTCAAGTTGTTTTCTTGTTTGTTTCTTTGTTTTATACACACATATAGGAGACCCAAGCTCTACAAAGAAACATAGGGTCTTGGGACTTCCAGTTGTTTGAGTAGGTTTCTATGTATAAGCTCATCAGCAAGAGAACCTTTATTGTTGAGCACTTCCAACGGTTTCTGAAAGACAATTGAACCTTGGCATCAAATTCAGTGATTAGGTTCACAGATTTCATATCTGGTTTTTACACCCAGTTACAAATATAGACCTTTGCTGCAGTTGTAAATTCACGATGTCTTGTTAAGATCCTGTTTGGGTCTTCTGTCATTTTCTATTCATCAATCAAAAATAATTAAAGGTTTTATTCTACAGGAAGTTGCTGTCAAGAAGTTTTTGGACCAAGATATTATTGGTGAATCCCTTGAAGAATTCAAAAGCGAGGTACTATTTGCCTCTCCTATCATTTTCCATTCATTGCCTTCGATCAAATTTCTTTACTTCTATTTGCACAAATTACTCTGAATAACCTAAGAGAGAGAATAATGGTTGATTGGCTGACAGTCAAATCGCTGAATTATTGATTAGGTCTTAATATAGAATCATAATTTTGTTAAGACTCTTTTGATGAAACTTTTGGATCATGATTTGACATAAGATGAACTTTTTATTTTGGGTTACAAGGTACGGATCATGAGAAGGCTTAGGCATCCTAATGTTGTTCTTTTCATGGGAGCTGTTACTCGGCCTCCAAATCTTTCAATTGTTACTGAATTTCTACATCGGTATGCTGAAACTCTGTAAATGTGAAATATGATGAAAAATTAATACTCTTTATGTTACTAATGCCAATGTTAGTTAAAGGTTTGAAATATTCCTTTTGTTTGCAGAGGTAGTTTGTACAGACTGATCCATCGTCCCAACAATCAATTAGATGAACGCAAACGATTAAGGATGGCTCTTGATGCTGTATGATCCAGTCCCCCTATTCTTTTATATATATATACCGCTTAAAATTTCTATTTACTTCATGAATTCGATAATGTATTTTTCACAGGCTCGAGGAATGAACTATTTGCACAATTGCACTCCGATGATAGTTCATCGTGATTTGAAGTCTCCAAATCTCCTTGTTGATAAGAACTGGGTTGTAAAGGTGATATTACTTAAGCATGGAATCTTTGTAATTGAGTAATTTACTTGAAAAACACATGGATGTGAATATGTGATAACGATGATATTTGCTGCTCCTAGGTATGCGATTTTGGGTTATCAAGAATGAAGCATAGCACATTTCTTTCTTCGAGGTCAACAGCAGGGACGGTAAGGAGGAAAAACTAATTTTGGGTTTTCTCTTCTATAATTGGTGTGGCAAGTTGAAGGCATTTTGTTCTGTGTTTTCATCCTTTTAGCGTATTATTTTCATGTGCGTCGCATTGCTTTGTCTTTTCGGGACTACAAATTCCCTTTTAGTTGCACCTTTTAATGTAGTTTGCCTTAGTTTGAAATGTTTCCACGCTGCGTTTTCTTCCCATTTGGTGCTCTTCTTCTTTCCTCGCTCCACGTTTTGCTCTACCTCGTTCTCATACTTCTTCCGCGATTTTTGTTGAATATTTCTTGTCTGGTGCCTTCTTGATTGAACATTGTTGAAATGTTCGAGTCGAGCATATATACTGGCTAATTATCCTTACATCATTTTATATATCAGCCCTTTAGAAGATAGCTCAATGCTGTTGGTCCTAATACACACTCTCAAGCCTTTGGAGATGTTTGGTTGTCGAGTTTCTTCTTCTGAAAGGTGGTGATCCGTTATTCAAAACTAACTTCAAATGGTGCTTGGTTTTCATTTTAGTTCCACAGTTGATCACGATCATCCCCGAGGATGAAATTCTTCCCTACTAATTTTTGCCTTTATGATAATCATCAACCTAGGTTCTCTGCATGTCTTTTGTGTGCTGTTTCCATAACGTGTGTTCATTTTGGAAACCACGACGCCTTTGTACTAATCTTCTTAACTTACCCTTTTCTAGGCGGAGTGGATGGCACCAGAAGTGCTGCGAAATGAGCCTTCGGATGAGAAGTATGTTATCTGACATATGAAATAAGTTGATGAAATGGAGCCAACATACATGTTAATGTTGGCATACGAGATTGGTGTCCTAAGGGTAGTTTCTAATAATAGGTTGTCTTCGTTTTACGCCCTGCAGATGTGACGTATATAGCTATGGCGTCATACTATGGGAGCTTTGCACGTTGCAGCAACCATGGGGAGGGATGAACCCGATGCAAGTTGTGGGTGCCGTTGGATTTCAGCACCGTCGTCTAGACATACCGGACGACATGGATCCTGCCATTGCGGACATCATTAGAAAGTGCTGGCAAACGTGAGTCTAAGTTACTTACATCTGGTTAGGATCAAACGCTTACCACTTTCACCAAAAGCTATAGCTAGTAGTGAAGGGACAACTTTATTTCCTTATAGACCGCCATCACATTTTCGTGACGTTGGATACTGGACTTGACCTTTTAAGCTCTTTACCGGCTTTCGCCCAACAATCCCCCAGCCACTGGGTGCTAGACTTGGCCTTTACCGGCCTCTGCCCAACACATCTATTCTTTGATGTCCATGGCACTAGTGAACAAGCAGAGCAGTGTTCATTTCCGTTTGGCCAATATAGAATTCTTGATTTGGTATGCTGTTCATTTGATGTTTTTTTTTTTTTGGCAGAGACCCAAGATTACGGCCTTCGTTTGCTGAAATCATGGCTGCGCTAAAGCCTCTGCAGAAGCCTATTACGGGCTCCCAAGCATCGAAGGCAGTGGCGTCCAGAAGCCAAGAGAAAGGCCAGTCGTCGAAGACTTGAGAAGATTCAGTTCAGTGGCTCAAAGGAGCCGCTGAAGAAAAGCAAAAAACTAGATTTCAGTTCTTGGAAAAGCAGAAAGAAATGAAAAATCTGAAGGGGGATAAATAAAAGATCCTGACAAAAACACACACTTGACTTGATAGCAATTTGTGATTCTTTACCTTCCCTTTTTGTTCTTGCTCTTTTTTCCATGTTCTCTTTTACTTAGTTTCTTGTATTCTTGGCTTACATCATTTGCCATCATCCTCAGAATTATGTATTTGTTTGTACATTAATTTTGAAATCTGTTGTAATTACAAATGAATAGTGATTGCTTGTGTTTTGAGTTTTGAGGGTATAATCAACCTTTGCTTATCTATCCCATGCAAGGATATGATCTATCCCCTATCCTTATAATCTATATTGATTTGTTTTTGTCTTTTGTTTGTTTTAAGAAGGCGTATATATATATGTTACAATTGGGATTATTGTTATTATTTGTAATGTCATTTTACATATTCAATCTTATTTTTTTTGGATCTTTCTCAATTCATTCAAAAGATTAAAGATTGACTTTGTACATTGAGATTCAATATAGAATGATGATGAAACTTTTTTGGTGATTTTTTTTGTTTTTTTTTTGTTTTTTTTTGTTTTTATTTTATTTTTATTTTTTATTTTTGCACAATAGCTGGTTGGGAGGGGCTTATGGTGGTTTTGTATATTGGGAATGACAATTATATTGAGTTGGTCACTTCTTTCATTTTAATTCATAGCTTTAATTTGCTTCTATATTTAATGTGTCAAAATATTATGTAAGTCATCAATTTGCTAGAAGTTCATCTCTAGCTATTTTGGTTTGTTTAGATGATCAATTTGAATTTGCTTGTGTTCATCCATAACTCTTGGGTTTGTTCACTACTGTCAATAGGGTCAAGCCGGCCTATATGGCACAACACAAATATATAAACTGTAATTCAAGTATTCAAGACACTGTAATAGATAAAATAGACTAATATAATATAATCACAATATATAATAATATAAATACACTGTAATATATAAACAGAAAAATAGTCAGTGTTTTCAACACACTATTATAGTCACAATATATAAACACCCCATCATAATATGTATAGTAATATAAAAATATAGGAATAAAGTTCAAATTGGCCAATGAACGTAACCTAAAAATGCAATTAGGTCACGTAAAAAAAGTACAATTAGGCCACTGAACACTCCAAATGTATACAATTTCACCTGATAGCAGGTTGTCATAAATTTTAGCGAGTTACCTGCTTACGTGGCAGCTGAGTTGACATTTTAAATAATTTTTAAAAAATAATTAAAAAAATAGGCAGAAGTGCCAAATAGGCTCACCTACTACTGCGAAGTGCTCAATTCCCACCACCAACTAAATTAAAGTCTAATTAACCACACTTACCAGCTAAATTTGTTCAATTACCTTTTTTTGCAGGTTGCTAACCGGTTACCAATTTAATTATTAAAAAAATATTTTAAAAATTAAAAATTAAAAAAAAAACAAGAATTTTAGCCACCGGCTGTCCGCGCCAGATAGCCGGTGGCTGAAATTCTTTTTTTTTTAAAATTATTTTTATTATGTTTTTTAATAATTAAATTGGCGACCGGTTAGCAACCTGCAAAAAAAGTCAATTGAACAAATTTAGCTAGTAAGTGTTGCTAATTAGACTTTAATTTAGTTCGTGGTGGGAATTGAGCACTTCACACTAATAGATGGGCCTATTTGACACTTCTCCCAAAAAAATAAAAACGACCCCCTTCCCCACCCCACGTGTGGCCGCCGGATCGTTTATTTATTTATTATTATTTTTTCAATTTTTTAATATAAATTTTATTAAAGGATTTGAAGGCATTGTTCAACGATCCATCGTGTTAATTGCTTTCGTAATTACAACATAATTATTTTCTGCATTTCGCCTAATGTCGTTTACTTTCAGAAAAGATTAATTGTTTTTCTTGTAGTAATTCAAAACTACATTACAATCATACCAATCGTCCTTCAACTTTCATATAGTGCCAGTTGTTCCTTCAGATAGTGTACTCCTTGCAAAGTCGCTTTCAACTAGTTGCACAATTCTAAAAACAACGTTTAGTCAATATTCAATTCCTTATAATCATTGGGCCAATCATTTGCTAATTCATCAATGACTTATATAATTTGCGTACATACATCATTATTTAAAAAAATTAATTCAGTACACTAAAATATCAAATAAAAATTTAAAAAATCAACAATAACATACAAACACACTAGCAAATGATCAATTTCAAATAAGTAAAACTAACAATCAATACTTAACCGGTTGACCAGTTTATTAAAGGATTTGAAGGCATCAAACGATCTATCGTGTCAATTGCTTCCGTAATTACAACACAATTATTTTCTGCATTTCGCCTAATGCCGTATACTTTCAGAAAAGATGGTTTTTTTTTTTTTTTTTTTTTTTTTTTTTTTTTTTTTGTATTAATTCAAAACTACATTAAAATCATACCAACCATCCTTCAACTTCCATATAGTGCAAGGTGTTCCTTCAGATAGTGTAAAGCAACGTTAAGTCAACATTTAATTCCTAGATAATTATTCGGCCAAGCATTTGCCAATTCATCAATGACTTATATAATTTGCGTGTCAACATTCAATTCCTAGATAATTATTCGGCAAAGCATTTGCCAATTCGCAAATTATGCCATGGAATCGTGTTCACCGAGAATGGTGAACACAAGGCAAAACGACGTTGTTTTTAGGCAAAAAAAAAAAAAATCGCAGATGTGGAGTTAACGGCGCGCGTTTGATCAAATTATGAATTTTCTGTTATGAGATTATGAATTTTATGAAAATTCATAATCTCATAACAGAAAATTCATAATCGCATAACAGAAAATTCATAATCTCACAACTGAAAATTCATAATCTCATAACAGAAAATTCATAATCTTATAACAGAAAATTCATAATCTCATGGTTCCAAAGTGAATGTGTAGGCATGGTTCCAAAGTGAATGTGCATGCATGGATTCATAATTTATGAATGTCCGTGATTTCGGACGGGAATATGTAGGCATGGTTCCAAAGTGAATGTGCAGGCATGAATTCATAATTTATGAATGTCCGAAATTATGAATGTAATGAAAATTCATAATCTCATAACAGAAAATTCATAATCGCATAACAGAAAATTCATAATCCCATAACTGAAAATTCATAATCTTATAACAGAAAATTCATAATCTCATGGTTCCAAAGTGAATGTGTAGGCATGGTTCCAAAGTGAATGTGCAGGCATGGATTCATAATTTATGAATGTCCGTGATTTCAGACGGGAATGTGTAGGCATGGTTCCAAAGTGAATGTGCAGGCATGAATTCATAATTTATGAATGTCCGAAATCTTTGTTCACCTCAAATTAAAGTGAAACCGCAAAATGTGAAAATAAAGAAAAAAAGTCACGCAATTAATTAAAAAAAAAAAAGAGATAACGGTGTACTAACACCGTTGGAACCGTGTTCACCATGAATGGTGAACACGGTTCCATGGCATAACGTCTATTGCCAATTCATCAATGACTTATATAATTTGCGTACATACATCATTATTTTAAAAAAAAATTAATTTAGTATACCAAAATATCAAATAAAAATTAAAAAAATCAAACAATAACACACAAACACACTAGCAAATGATCAATTTCAAAGAAGTGAAACAACCCACACTCAACCTGTTGACCACTTGAAATAGTACCAAACCCTCCTCTGAAACGAAAACTCTGAGAGAATTAAATGTTGGCCAAACTGGCTCTGATACCATGTTATCAGGCTCTGATATGTAGAGTACTTTACGGGACCTACCCCTCCCCAGTTCACCAAAAAAAGTAATGTTTTACAAAAAAAAATGACAGCCCACAAAAACAACACATTTAAAACAATAAACAAACGAACAAAAGAATTAGTATAAAAAAATAAAATAAAAATCTTTAAAAGATTATTTAACTAAATATTTTACCTTTATAATAATATGCGCGCCAATATTTCTAATTTCTCTAATAATATTCTTAACAACCTTACAAAATTATAGAGGCAATCGAAAGCAAGTTCGTCATTATACCATAAATCCATTAGTCTACAGGGAAAACTTATTCGGTAAATGCATCTAACAGTAACTTAGCCGCCGTTTTGCTGTAAGTTTTACAATTCCTATGCAGTAGCCGATCAAACTTTATAACAAAGTCAATTAGTAATTCTTTTTTCTTCTACATCATTAAAAAACATTGGGAATATTAGAAACATTTTTAATCTGTCATTCGTGAAAAAAAAAAAAAATTAGAACTAAACAAAGAAAATGATAAAATTAAAAAGTATGAAATACTTACTCATATGGCCTTAACGATTCCATCATATTGAGCATAAAGTCTATGTGCAAGTGAAAATCATGGTGAGGAATCCAATTGCGCACAATTCTTGAAATACCATCCATGCAAAATAATGTTCCACCTCTTGACCATTTCGTTACAAATCCAACTTTCAATTGTTCAGTATTTTCATTTCATTTCGTATCACACACACAATTAATTCAGACAACTCAAACTCCCCACAGAAAGCACGCACGACAATAATACTCTTTAATAACGACCTGCAAAATATCAAATGTGAAAAAAAATAAATTAAATATAAATATAAATATAAATACTTATTTTAACATAAATAAACCTTAAACGATATAAGTCTTCCTCTCCCTGGTAAGAATTTGATTGGATCCAAAGATCCATCGTGTTAACTTCTTCGGTAATTACAACACAATTATTTTCTGCACTTCACCTGATACTGTATACTTTGAGAAGAGATAAATTGTCTGTGTTTTAGTAGTAATTCAGTACTACATTATAATCATACCAACATTTGTTAACTTCCATATCGTGCACGATGTTCCGTCAGGGAGTGAGCCCTTTGCAAAGTAACTTTGGATGCCAACTAGTTGCACAATTTTAAAATCAACATTAAGTTGATAAAAAAATTTAGAACTAAACAAAGAAAATCTAAAGTTGGCCAAACTGGCTCTGATACCATATTATCAAGCTCTGATACCATGTTATCAGGCTATGATATGTTTAGTACTTTACGGGCTGCCCCTCCCCAGTTCACCAAAAAAGTAATGTTTTACAAAAAATAACAGCCCACAAAAACTACACATTTAAAGTAAATTTGGATGGGAAGAGTTCCATAGATGCGTAATGTATGGCAATCCAGCAGCCCGGGCACATTTCTTCCAAGTTATCGTAAACACCAGCCATATATATGTTTTGGTCGATCTATTTAAAAGGAAAAAAAAACACAAACAAACAAAAAAATTAGTATAAAAAAATAAAATAAAAATCTTTAAAAGATTATTTAACTAATTTTTTACGTTCATAATAATATGCGTGCCAATATTTCTAATTTTTCTAATCATATTCTTCAGAGTATTGATCATAGTTAAAGACCTTACAAAATTATAGCGGCAATCGATAGCAAGTTCGTCATTATACCATACATCCATTAGTCTACAAGGAAAACCAATTTGGTCAAATGCATCTAACAGTAACTTAGCCGCCGTTTTGCTGTGAATTTTATAATTCCTATACAGTAGCCGCTCAAACTTTATAACAAAGTCAATTAGTAATTCTTTTTATTCTACATCATTACAATATGTTAGGAATATTAGAGACATTTTTAATTTGTCATTTCTGAAAAAAAAAATTTAGAATTTAACAAAGAAAATGATAAAATTTAAAATGTATGAAATACTTACTCATCTGGCCTTAACGATTCCATTATATTGAACATAGAGTCTATGTGTAAGTGAAAATCATGGTGAGGAATCCAATTGTGCACAATTCTTGAAATACCATCCATGCAAAATAATGTTCAACTTCTTGGCCATTTCGTTACAAATTCAACTTTCAATTGTTCAGTATTTTCATTTAATTTCGTATCACACACAATTAATTCAGAAAACTCAAACTCTCCACAGAAAACACACACGACAATAATACTCTTTAATAACGACCTGCAAAATACCAAATGTGAAAAAAAAATTAAATTAAATAAAAATATAAATACTTATTTTAACATAAATAAAATAATAATAAAACATATAATAATATAAATAAACCTTAAACGATATAAGTCTTTGTCTACCCGGTAAAGATTTGATTGCATCCAACGATTGATCGTGTTAATTTTTTCGGTAATTATAACACAATTATTTTCTACACTTCGCTTGATACCGTATACTTTGAGAAGAGATAAATTGTTTGTGTTTTAGTAGTAATTCAAAACTACATTATAATCATACTCACCATTCATCAACTTCCATATCGTGCACGATGTTCCGTCAGGGAGTGAGCCCTTTGCAAAGTAATTTTGGATGCCAACTAGTTGCACAATTTTAAAATCAACATTAAGTTGATATTCAATTTTTTGATAATCATTAGGCCAAGCATTTGTATTGACCAATTCATCAATAGCTTCCATAATCTGCCACATACATCATTATTTAAAAAAAAAAAAAAATTCAGTACGATAAAATATCAAATAAAAATTTTAAAAATCAACAATAACACACAATCACACTAGCACATGATCAATTTCAAAGAAGTAAAACAACCCACAATCAACCTGTTGACCACTAAAAATTGTACTGAACCCTCCTCTGAAACGAAAGCTCGGAGAGAATCTAAAGTTGGCCAAACTGCCTCTGATACCATATTATCAAGCTCTGATACCATGTTATCAAGCTCTGATACCATGTTATCAGGCTATGATATGTTTAGTACTTTACGGTGCCTGCCCCTCCCCAGTTCACCAAAAAAGTAATGTTTTACAAAAAAATAACATCCCACAAAAACTACACATTTAAAGTAAATTTGAATGGGAAGAGTTCCATAGATAAGTAATGTATGGCAATCCAGCAGCCTGGACACATTTCTTCCAAGTTATCGTAAACACCAACCATATATATGTTTTGGTCGATCTATTTAAAAGAAAAAAAAAAAACACAAACAAACACAAAAATTAGTATAAAAAAATAAAAAAAAATCTTTAAAAGATTATTTAACTAATTTTTTTACGTTTATAATAATATGCGTGCCAATATTTCTAATTTTTCTAATCATATTCTTCACAGTATTGATCATAGTTAAAGACCTTACAAAATTATAGAGGCAATCGATAACAAGTTCGTCATTATACCATACATCCATTAGTCCACAAGGAAAACCAATTTGGTCAAATGCATCTAACAGTAACTTAGCCGCCGTTTTGCTGTGAATTTTATAATTCATATACAGTAGCCGCTCAAACTTTATAACAAAGTCAATTAGTAATTCTTTTTATTCTACATCATTACAATATGTTAGGAATATTAGAGACATTTTTAATTTGTCATTCCTGAAAAAAAAAATTTAGAATTAAACAAAGAAAATGATAAAATTTAAAAAGTATGAAATACTAACTCATCTGGCCTTAATGATTCCAATATATTGAATATAGAGTCTGTGTAAGTGAAATTATGGTGAGGAATCCAATTGTGCACAATTCTTGAAATACCATCCATGCAAAATAATGTTCAACTTCTTGGCCATTTCGTTACAAATCCAACTTTCAATTGTTCAGTATTTTCATTTAATTTGGGAAAATCAACGATTTGGTCCCTCAATTGTTAGCGAAATATCAATGTTGTCCTTTAATCACGAAATCATCGATTTAGTCCCTGGAAATAACTGTTTTTAGTCGATTTGCCCCTTCCGACCGTTTCCCGTTGAGAATCCGGCGAATGCTCCGATTTGGCATGGGTAAGTTCGTCATTTCACATTTTGGTCCTATTCTTACATCGTTCTCCGCCTTTTTTTGGTTAAGTGTTGAAGAACCCTTACATTTCAGAGAAAGCCCTAAACCTTTTCCCTACCAAAATCCACCAAATTGGAGTAAAATCGTACTGATTGGAGCAAAATCTCAGGCATTGGAGCGACAGTATGACAAGTCGGAGGATTAATGGGTTTGCTACTACGCCAAACTGTAAGTTTTTCGTCAAAAATTAGGGTTTTTTTTTGGGATAATATGTTTTTGGTAGACATAGAACCTTGAAATGAGTATTTATGTTGATTCGTGCTTTATTTGAGGTAGACAGCAGTACATTAATGATTTATATTGGTGTTTTTTATTGGTGTTTTTGATTCGTACTGAGGTAGACAGACAACAGTGCATAAATGTATGTGTTTGGTTGTTTTTTTTTTTTTTATTGGTGTTGTTACTTTGAGGTAGACAACAGTGCATTAATGTCTGTGTTTGGTTGTTTTTTTTTTTTATTGGTGTTGTTACTTTGAGGTAGACAACAGTGCATTAATGTCTGTGTTTGGTTGTATTTTTTATTGCTATTATTACTTTGTAGAAGAAAGCAGTGATGGGGGTGGGGACCATGATTTGGTAGTATAAAGCAGTGCAGTTTTGCTTTTGTTGCTTAGATGTTATAAAGCAGTGCAGTTTTGATTTTAGGGGGTGGGGACCATGTGCTGGTTGTATAAGCTTTACTAGTATAAACTTTGTTTATGGATGGGGACCATGTGGTTGTGTTTTTGTCTACCAATTGTGTTATTTTTGTCTGCACTCAACTGTACTTTGTCTACTAGTATAATATTTTTGTCTGATTATTATCTCTTTATTTTATCTAGATGATGGTGAGGAAGAATATGTTTTTACAGTAAAATTACATCTTGGTGGGGATTTGATTTTGAAACCTAGGTTTAGTTATAAAAATGGGATAGTGGAGTATTTTGACCATTTTAATTGTGATGTTGGTACTATTCTAGATTTGAGAAGGATGGTCAGAATGCTTAGGTTTTGTGACAAAAAAGTCCAATTTTGGTATAAGGCTGTCAACATAAGAAAACCTACAGTTTTAAGGATAAATAGTGATGCTGATATCCTAGGATTGATTACTGAAATTCCAGTGAACAAAGAGGTGGCCATATATGTAGAGCATTTGCATGAAAATCAATGGGAAGATGATGTAAAAATCTCTAGGGAACTAGGAGATGATGTGTTATTGCATGATGAAGAAGTTAGTATGGAAAGTGATGAAGTTGAAGCAGGTGATGAAGTTGAAGCACATGATGAAGGACAGCCTAATATTGCAAACAATCTTAGGGACACTGCTACTAGTTCAAAACAGAAGATGGTTGAGGATTTTGTGGAGATTGAATGTGAGTTTTCTGAACAAGTACTAAGGAGTTTGTGTGATTCAGATTCAGAGGGGCAAGTTCATGGTCCATTAAATGTGTTTGAAGAGAGAAATTTAAAAAAAGGAAGGGTTTAAATTTCTGCTTGGAATGGTGTTTAATTCTGCTAAAGAATTCAAGTGGGCAGTTTAATACCATGAAAGTCTGAGGCAGAAAGATGTTATGTTTAAGAAGAATGAGGGGAGAAGAGTTAGGGTAGTGTGTAGACACCAAAATGTCTGCAACTGGTCTATTTTTGGTTCAAAGTCCAATCCAGGTTCTCCATTTACTATCAAGACTTACAATTCTGTTCACACATGTGGGAATCAAGATGAAAACAAGGTTGTAACTTCTGGTTTTTTAGCAAAATTCTTCAAGGAAGATTTCAGAATGAATACAGATTGGGGTAGAGGACCATTTCAGGAGCATGTGAAGGCTAAATTCAACTGTCAGCTAACTAGAAACCAAGCATATTTGGCAAAAAAGAAAGCTATAAAGCAAATAGATGGACAAGACTTAGAACAATTCAAGTTACTGAATGACTATTGTGAAGAACTAAGAAGAAGCAACCCTGGAAGCACTGTCAAAATGAAGTTAGACACTGAATTTAGTGTGAATGGAAGGCCTAGATTTGTTAGGCTATACATTTGCTTTGCAGCTTGCAAGGAAGGGTTTGTTAGGGGGTGTAGACCCATTATTGGGGTTGATGGCTCCCACCTAAAGGGTGCTCAAAAAGGAGGGCAACTACTGAGTGCTATAGGTTTAGATGGTGATAATAGTCTTTTTCCAGTAGCATTTGCTATAGTTGAGGGTGAGTTGAAGGAGACATGGTCATGGTTTTTGGATTTATTGGACAGTGACTTAAACATCTCAAATAATCCTGGTGCTTGGACAATCATTTCTGATAAACAGAAGGGCTTAATACCTGCTGTGGAGGAACTATTTCCAGGGCTTGAACATAGGTTTTGTGCTAGGCATCTACATGCCAATTTTATGAAGGATGGGTTTACTGGTCATTCCCTCAAAATGCACTTCTGGGCAGTGTGTAAGGCTACTACTGAGGCAGATTTTCATGCAAAGATGGAGGAGCTAAAGTTGGAGAATCCTAAGGCTTTTGAATGGTTAAGTGCAAGGGATCCAAAACACTACTCTAGAGCATTTTTCAGCACATTCCCAAAGTCAGATTTGCTACTTAATAATCTTTGTGAATCTTGGAACAGTTGCATTCTAAATTTCAGGGATAAGCCAATACAAACAATGGTTGATAAGATAAGGTTATATTTGATGATTAGGATGCAAAAGAATAGGGACAAAATGAGTTGTCATCCCTTCAAGGTCTGTCCAAAAATTCAGAAAATCTTAGAAGAAGGAAAAGAGAGATGTTGTAGATTCAATGCATATAAATTTGTTGGTGATATTTATCAAGTTGATGATGACAATTTCAAGCCTTTCAAGATTGATCTAGGTGCTAGGCAGTGTAGTTGCAGGAGATGGGACCTCACTGGCATACCTTGTACACATGCCATTGCAGCTATAAGGAAAAAGGGTGATATTCCAGAAGATTATGTCCATCAATGTTATACAGTGGAGCAGTACATGAGAGCATATGGCCCTGCAATATTGCCTATCCGAGCCCCAGAATTATGGCACAAAACTAGTGAACCACCCCCAATCCCACCAAAGTATAAGCCACAACCTGGGAGGCCAAAGAAGAAGAGAAAGATAGATCCAATTGTGGAAAAGTCAGATCAAACAAAATCTACTAAACAAGGTGAAGTTAAAAAGTGTAGGTTGTGTGGCATGAGAGGTCATAATAGGACTACTTGCAAGACAAAAGGCAAACAGGTAAGTGGATGTCTGGTTATTGTTAACTGGTTTGTGTGGCATGATGGTTTTGTTAACTTGTTTTATTGCTTGAAGGTACAAGAACCAGTGGTAGATGAAGTAAATGCAGAGCTGCAGGAACCTGAACATCATTTCCATCAAGAGCAATGCCATGATGTGGTGGTTGAGACACAAGTCCCAGACTTTGTGCTAAATGAAATGGTAAGTAAACTTTAACACTTGGCAGTGCATATAATTTGTTATTTATAATTTTTTGTGCCCATATTTTCAGGAAGCAATGACATCCCAACCATCACAAGCCATTGAAGGAAAAAATGTGATCCCAAGCATGTCGAATTTTATCTCTTCACACATATCATCTCAAGCTGTACATCATGGGATTACCACTAGAAGGAAGAAATATGTAACTGTTGGAGGACTTAAAGACATGAAGAAAAAGTGATCTTTCTGTGTAGGTTGGGAAACTATTTTGTAGGAGTATTTTGTAAGCTTAAAATGTAATTGTGAATTGGTGAACTTGGTGTAAGTTTGCAAACTTTTTTGTAAGATGGTGAATTGGTCAATTGGTTAATACCATGTAGTAATACTACTTTTTTGTAAGATTAAAGAATTGGTTCTGTTAATGCCAATATTGGAGCAGTTTATGTGAATTGGTTATGTGAATTAGTTATGTGCACTGTCTTGATTGGAGCAGTTTTTGTGGAGCAGGTTTTGTGTAAGTTGGTTATGTGAATTAGTTAAAGCCAATATTGGAGCAGGTTTTGTGTAAGTTGTCTTGATTATATACACACACTGTCAAAATGAATCTAACCATCCACTACCAAAATGAAGCTAACCATCCACTGTCAAAATGAAGCTAACCATCCACTTATCATTAACCATCACAAGCCAATTCATTACACCATCCACTGGAAAACAAACTACACAATGGGACTCCCAAATCAGATTACAGTACTACTTAAGCTGCAATAACCCTACATTTGCTACATCAGATTTCATCCATGTATTCATAACAAACAATGCAAATACAAAACCAATTCCAAATCCATACAAAAACTTAAAATTGGACTCCCAAATCTTCTTATTAAATTCATGATCCTTTTTCTCAATTGTCAAGTGCAGCTTGTCAATTTCCTTCTCATACTTGTCTGCCCTCTTCAACAATCCTCTAATGACATTTGCTACACGATCGGAGACATCATAGTCCATCCATTCAAAATACCTGCAACTCTCATTTCCCTGAGCAGAGCAGAACTCACACTGTCAAATATTCCCAAAATTTAAGCTAAATATTCCCAAAATTTACAAAATTTAACACTTACTCCGTATCTTGGACATGCCCGAAATCTCTTCCCTGGGTTAGCATAACTCCATGAAATCTTCATTGGAGCCAAATATCCGCACCTACATCGCACCTCCGCCATGAATTCCGCTGAAGAACTGTTGTTGCAAGACATTATGTTTCTTATTCGTTGCTTGGAGTCTTCAATCTCTTCAAATCTGCTCTCTGTTCAATCTCTTCAAATCTGCTCTCTGTTCAATCCCTTCAAATATGCTCTCTATTCAATCTCTTGTATCGTTGAAGAAGAATAAGACTAAACCAATTAAATATGGCAAAAAGAATAGGACCAAAATGTGAAATGACGAACTTACCCATGCCAAATCGGAGCATTCGCTGGATTCTCAACGGGGAACGGTCGGAGGGGGCAAATCGACTAAAAACAGTTATTTCCAGGGACTAAATCGATGATTTTGTGATTAAAGGACTACATTGATATTTCGCTAACAATTGAGGGACCAAATCGTTGATTTTCCCTTTAATTTCGTATCACACACAATTAATTCAGAAAACTCAAACTCTCCACAGAAAACACACACGACAATAATACTCTTTAATAACGACCTGCAAAATACCAAATGTGAAAAAAATTAAATAAAATAAAAATATAAATACTTATTTTAGCATAAATAAAATAATAATAAAACATATAATAATATAAATAAACCTTAAACGATATAGTCTTTCTCTACCCGGTAAAGATTTGATTGCATCCAACTATTCATCGTGTTAATTTATTTCGGTAATTACAACACAATTATTTTCTACACTTCACCTGATACTGTATACTTTGAGAAGAGATAAATTGTTTGTGTTTTAGTAGTAATTCAAAACTACATTATAATCATACCCACCATTCATCAACTTCCATATCGTGCACGATGTTCTGTCAGAGAGTGAGCCCTTTCCAAAGTAACTTTGGATGCCAACTAGTTGCACAATTTTAAAATCATCATTAAGTTGATAGGCCAAGCATTTGTATTGACCAATTCATCAATAGCTTCCATAATCTGCCACATACATCATTATTTAAAAAAAAAAAAAATTCAGTACGATAAAATATCAAATAAAAATTTTAAAAATCAACAATAACACACAATCACACTAGCAAATGATCAACTTAAAAGAAGTAAACCAATTCATCAATAGCTTCCATAATCTGCCACATACATCATTATTTAAAAAAAAAAAAATTCAGTACGA
This sequence comes from Ipomoea nil, assembly GCF_001879475.1. Lineage (NCBI taxonomy): Eukaryota > Viridiplantae > Streptophyta > Magnoliopsida > Solanales > Convolvulaceae > Ipomoea > Ipomoea nil. Next base: position 1,655,149 of record NW_017619403.1, read on the forward strand.
TAAAATATCAAATAAAAATTTTAAAAATCAACAATAACACACAATCACACTAGCAAATGATCAACTTAAAAGAAGTAAAACAACCCACGATCAACCTGTTAACCACTAAAAATTGTACTGAACCCTCCTCTAAAACGAAAGTTCGGAGAGAATCTAAAGTTGGCCAAATTGGCTCTGATACCATATTATCAAGCTCTGATACCATGTTATCAGGCTATGATATGTTTAGTACTTTACGGGGCCTGCCCCTTTCCAGTTCACCAAAAAAGTAATGTTTTACAAAAAATAACAGCCCACAAAAACTACACATTTAAAGTAAATTTGAATGGGAAGAGTTCCATAGATGCGTAATGTATGACAATCCAGCAGCCCGGGCACATTTCTTCCAAGTTATCGTAAACACCAGCCATATATATGTTTTGGTTGATCTATTTAAAAGGAAAAAAAAAACACAAACAAACAAAAAAATTAGTATAAAAAAATAAAATAAAAATCTTTAAAAGATTATTTAACTAATTTTTTTACGTTCATAATAATATGCGTGCCAATATTTTTAATTTTTCTAATCATATTCTTCACAGTATTGATCATAGTTAAAGACCTTACAAAATTATAGAGGCAATCGATATCAAGTTCGTCACTATACCATACATCCATTAGTCTATAAGGAAAACCAATTCGGTCAAATGCATCTAACAGTAACTTAGCCGCCGTTTTGCTGTGAGTTTTATAATTCCTATACAGTAGCCGCTCAAACTTTATAACAAAGTCAATTAGTAATTCTTTTTATTCTATATCATTACAATATATTAGGAATATTAGAGACATTTTTAATCTGTCATTCCTGAAAAAAAATTTAGAATTAAACAAAGAAAATGATAAAATTTAAAAAGTACGAAATACTTACTCATCTGGCCTTAATGATTCCATTATATTGAACATAGAGTCTATGTGTAAGTGAAAATCATGGTGAGGAATCCAATTGTGCACAATTCTTGAAATACCATCCATTCAAAATAATGTTCAACTTCTTGGCCATTTCGTTACAAATTCAACTTTCAATTGTTCAGTATTTTCATTTAATTTCCTATTACACACACAATTAATTCAGAAAACTCAAACTCTCCACAGAAAGCACACACGACAATAATACTCTTTAATAACGACCTGCAAAATATCAAATGTGAAAAAAATTAAATTAAATATAAATACTTTTTTTAACATGAATAAAATAATAATAAAACATATAATAATATAAATAAACCTTAAACGATATAAGTCTTTATCTCCCCGCTAAGGATTTGATTGTATCCAACGATCCATCGTGTTAACTTATTCGGTAATTACAACACAATTATTTTCTGAACTTCGCCTGATACCGTATACTTTGAGAAGAGATAAATTGTTTGTGTTGTAGTACTAATTTAAAACTAAATTATAATCATACCCACCATTCATCAACTTCCATATGGTCACGATGTTCCGTCTGAGAGTTAGCCCTTTGCAAAGTTACTTTGGATGCCAACTAGTTGAACAATTTTAAAATCTAACATTAAGTTAATATTCAATTTCGTGATAATCATCAGGCGAAGCATTGACATTGGCCAATTCATCAATAGCTTCCATAATTTGCCATATACATCATTATTTAAAAAAAAAATTAATTCAGTAAAATAATAATAATAATTACTTATTCAAATCACCATGAATAACCAGTCTTGAGAAGAACTCTTTCGAACCATAGAGAAAACGTTATACTGCCACTTGGCTCCGCCAAGCGGCGGCCCTGAGCAACGGATCTAGCTGGGATCCGTTCCTAAGGTCCGTCTCTTCACGGGTCTAGCCAGCGGACCTTGCCTAGGTCCATTGGCTAGATATGTGAGGTCTTTTGGTGCACAGACAGTGTGCATCATGGCCCTCTTCTTCACCAGAAAACAACACAGATCAACCAAAAACACTTCCAAACCTCAATAAATCAATCATAGATTATCAACAACACATGAACAACTCATCAACAAACATTTTCTAGCATTTCTAAACATCTATCTCAAATATCTAGCATTTAACAGAGTAAAAAACTTAGTTTGGGAATCCATGGTTTATACCTTGTGCTCTTGGCTTCTCTTGTGTGGATCCCCCTCCTCTCCTTCTCAAATACTACCTCTTTCACCATCTATTCTCCACAACAAACAAATGCACACAAGTTTAAGGGGAAAGACAAATATTTGGGAGGCAAGAAGGGATGATCTTAAGAGATGAAATGAAATGGATGGATGAGATGAAATGGATGGAGAAATGAGAGGAAAATCACTTACTGTGTTCTTCTTCTTCTTTCTACAAATCTGAGAGTTTGGAGTGGAGAAGCAAAAGAGAGGATTAAGAGAAAATGAATGGAATAGTGTTGTTTAAATAGGGGTCCAAAATCCTAAGTTGCAAATGATTGGTTGGTGAGTGTAGAAGAGTAAATTGCTTATCAAAATATCAGACATTTGTTTTGGCTTGTAGAAATCATACGGGTTCACCCTTTATCATGGACCAAGGCATTAAAAATAATTTTGTACAACTTTGGAGACAAAATAGATTTTCTATAAGATCACTTCTAATTAAAACATTGAGTTCAAGTTTCACAGGTTCCTCTCAAGTTTCTCTCAGATTGATTTTTTGGGTCAAAACTTGGTACATAAATGTACCTAAAACTTAGGATTTTCAAAATAGGATACTTCTGGGCGGCACGAGGCGCAACAAGGGCGGCACGTGGCGCATTAGGGGCAGCACGAGGCGCAGCAGGGGTGGCACATGCATGTTTCTTTGTACGCCTAGGCTTACTGCGTTGGAAACGCTCACACCCTACGCATTGACAAGTAAGCTTTTCATTCTATAGCTTCAAAGTTTGAAGCACCCTACGCATTGACAAGTAAGCTTTTCATTCTTTTTTCCCTTCACCATTCTCAGAAAAGAACAAGAAGAAATTGGAAATTTCTTGAACTAGGGCAAATCTTCGTCAATAGGCGCCAAATAAATTTCCACACTCATATAAGAACGAGAAGAAAAATTTGGAATTTTCTGGTAGTTGATAGTTTGTGATTTGGAAGTTTGTTCTAGTAGTTGATAGTTTGTGATTTAGAAGTTTAATTTGATAGTTGATAGTTTGTGATTTTGGAAGTTTGCTCTAGTATATAATAGTTTGTGATTTGGAAGTTTGCTTTGGTATATAATAGTTTGTGATTTGGAAGTTTGCTCTGATAGTTGATAGTTTGTGATTTGGAAGTTTGCTCTGATAGTTGTTAGTTTGTGATTTGAAAGTTTGCTCTGATAGTTGATAGTTTGTGATTTGGAAGTTTGTTTTTTTGTAGTTGATAGTTTGTGATTTGAAAGTTTGATCTGGTATATAATAGTTTGTGATTTGGAAGTTTTTTCTGATAGTTGATAGTTTGTGATTTGGAAGTTTGATCTGGTTGTTGATACTTTGTGATTTAAAAGTTTAATTTGGTAGTTCATAGTTTGTGATTTGGAAGTTTACTCTGGTTGTTGATAGTTTGTGATTTGGAAGTTTGCTCTGATAGTTTATAGTTTGTGATTTGTAAATTTGCTATGATAGTTGATAGTGTGTGATTTGTAAATTTTGCTCTAATAGTAATGCAAAATACTGAGCAAAAGATCTAGTATTTGTTTCATTGTATCCTATTCAGCAAACTTAGTTCAAACATGGCTATACAAATGTCATAACATACCTTCTTAAAACGGTCCTTATACACAAAGAACTAAAACCCAATATCAATCTTTTTCCAATTTCTTCATAAGCTCGATCATATCCCATTGCTTGAAGCTGCAACACAAAATGAAAAAACCATTCTTGACCACATATATATAAAATGAAAAAAACCATTCTTGACCACAGATAGATAGAAGCAATGCAAAAATGAAAAATAATACGAACGATTCATCCAAGTAATGCAAAAATTACGGAAAATAATGTTTATACCTACAAAAGTTGATCATCTGAAACAAAATATTTTATAATATCATTATTTTTTCCCATGACTACGAAATGAATTGTCGCCAACAGCCTGGGCACATATCCTCTAAGTTATCGTACAACCTTTTGAAAGTTGTCATAAAGAGCGAATTCATATAATATTTAAAAACAAAAAAAAAACAACAATTAATATAGGAAAAAAATACTTTAAACAAAAAATAATTAATATAGAAAAAATACTTTAAAAAGATTTAATTAACTAAATTTTTTACCTTGAAAATATGTGATGCCACATTTCGCATCTCCATAACCAAAGTACATACACTATTCCGCATGACAACAGGTGCATCCTTCCAACATTCGCTTAATGCACTAATAGCCCTACCCTTCACAAATCATCGAGACCACCCTTTAAGAATTCGATTACGACGCATGAAAATGTTCAAAGCCTCTAAGAGAAGGGAAGTGACCCGTGGATACTCCTTATGGCCTAATAATAAATCTATTTTGGCGACGAAATGAAAGAGTAACTATTTCTTCTTGCCCACATAGAAGATGGGGTATCTGAATAGCAATTTCAATTTATTGATCATAAGAACTAAGAACAAAAACTAATTAGACCTAAAAAAAAAAAAACAACACAAAGTTAATATTTGAAGTACTCACTCATTTTCTTGAATTTTGTTTAGCACGTATAACAAAAACTTTAGGTCACATAGAATTGCATGCCTAGATTCGCAAATACATTTCTTCCTGAGAACTCAGCTTGTTTGTTCCAGACATCTTTTGGATATTCTCCTAGTATTTGTATTATTTTAAAGTTCGTGATTTGGAAGTTTGATCTAATAGTTGATAGTTTGTGATTTTGGAAGTTTAATTTGATAGGTGATAGTTTGTAATTTGGAAGTTTAATTTGCTTTGGTAGTTGATAGTTTGTGATTTGGAAGTTTGCTCTGATAGTTGATAGTTTGTGATTTAGAAGTTTGCTCTCGTAGTTGATAGTTTGTGATTTGAAAGTTTGCTCTGATAGTTGATAGATTGTGATTTGAAAGTTTGCTCTGATAGTTGATAGATTGTGATTTGAAAGTTTGCTCTGATAGTTGATAGTTTGTGATTTGGAAGTTTGATTTGATAGTTGATAGTTTTTTTGTTTCTTTTTTAGAAACATAAACCACATCACCAGAAACATGAATTGCTGATATTAATCAACAATCCAATATCCATGGCGGTACTAGATCACAAGATATGAACTCTAATAATAATATATTGAAAGTATCGTAGGTTTTAGAGAAGCAGAAGCATAAGCAGATGATTCATTCAAGTATACAAGGACCATTCAGTTTAAGCACCTGAAACATGTCCATTCTCGCAAACATAAGCACGGACAACCGGTTCTCCATCATCGTGAAACCTGAAATACCTTCTTAGGCAAAAAGCGGAATGGAAGTCCCACGCCTGTTTGGAATTGCAGAATGCACAATTCAGATCTATCTTTTTCCTGTTTCCATCATTGATTGTCCTCGAAACCCTAGGCTGCTTGAAATTCTTGAAGATTCCACGGAAAAGCATGTAGTTTTGCTTCTGTTCCAGGTGAAGGCACCCGGCCAATTGCAGATGTACATGCAATCCTCTCTGAATCGGCTCGCCAGAAGCTTAATCCCCTGCTCGCGACTCGAATTCCAGGGACCAGTCGCCAAATGAGAACCAAATCAACTTTTCTTTTATTAGATTCGACGATGATTTTTCTTCTCTTAAGAGCGCAAGAAGAATCACCGCTCGGACTCGCCGGTTTTGTTTGTTGCGCCTCGCTCTCATGCGGCCGATCTTCCACGATTCAGAGATTTCGCAGACTGTATCGAACATCATATCGTCAAACAAAGACCAACTGCAATCAGATTGTTCAGAATCTGGATCGGCCTTGACCGAAAAATGCAGGTTTTGAGATCCGGATCCACCAGATTGAGACAAGGCGGGTGGTTCTGTGAAATTCTCATCAGGTCTGAGATCGCGTTCGAGCCCGTAATCGGAATTCCCCAAGGACAACTTGTAGATAGCAGCACAACCGCTAGGCAGGGCTGCTGCTGCAGCCGCGGCGGTGGCGGCGATGGAGAGAAGATCAGAGACGACGACGAGAATGGCCTAGGAGCACTTGGATTTGCAGCAGAGGTCACGGATGAGAGAAGAAAATTTGGTGGAGACGCAGGCGAGGTGTGCCCAGTAGCGAGGGTCGTCCTCGAGCTTGTAGAAAATGTTGAGAATGATGTCGTTGGAGAGCACATAGAAAGCATTTTCAGCCATGGCAGAACACCAATCTCCTCCACACCACTATCAGATGATGTTTTCACAGTTAAACTATCAACTATTTAGAAGTTTAATTTGATAGTTGATAGTTTGTGATTTGGAAGTTTGCTCTGGTAGTTAATAGTTTTTGATTTCGAAGTTTGCTCTGGTAGTTGATAGTTTGTTATTTGGAAGTTTGCTATGATAGTTGATAGTTTTTTATTTGGAAGTTTAATTTGATAGTTGATAGTTTGTGATTTGGAAGTTTTCTCTGATAGTTGATAGTTTGTCATCTACCATGTCAGAGAGGGACAGTACATCACCCTCGAGGAGGTTTGCCTGAAATCCCCAGAGGAACGACGAGAGTTGGTTGACCAGTTGGAGATCTCTAACAAGAAGCTGAGACGGGCAATGCAAGAATGTGAAGAACAGGAGGAACAGGAAGAAGAAAGCGAGCCTAACCAGCCTGAACCCACACAAGGAAGAGAAAACATGGAGGACCGAGATGAGAGGTCCACCAATGAGCGCATCCTCGCGCAGCTTACCAGGCAGAACCGGATTATGGACGACGGGTTCTCGTCCTTAATTCTCGCGACAAGCTCATTGGACTGGAGAGTGGCTACAATCGAGACCATGTTGGGCACACGTGGAGCTTCAAACTCAAAAGAAGGAAACCAAGGTAGACCTAAAAATCCCAAACACTACTTGCCACCAACCTGACCAAACCCCACTCTACCCTCATTAAATGACACATTTGAGCCACATTTCCATAATCATAAGACCAAACACGTAACATCTGGGGCTAAAAGAGTAACCTGTGCCTTAAGGGGTGGGGTGTGGGGGGGGGGGGGGAGGGTGTAACACCCCATGTTACGGCCCTTAATCCCAAATTAATTATTTAATTGATTCTGTTAATAATAATTATAAAAGATGTAACTTGGTTAGGATTCCCTTTAATTAGGGGATGTGGCCCACCATTGATCATGGACCCTTATCCTTAAAACCCAAATCCTTAATCTTACAAGAATAGGACGGGTGGACCCTTACTATTCAGACCCTAGTTAGCACCCCTAAATATATATATATATATATATATATATATATATATATATATATATATATATATATATATATATATATATATATGGACTTAACAAGCATTTAGAAACCATACCACAGTTAATTCTACCACACAAGATACTCCCAGGAATCCCCCTGCCACCAAACGTAGGAGAACCCACGGGAAGAAGATCTTAGAGAAAGAACCTTAGTAGCCAAGGATATTGATTAAGGCTAAGAGGTAATCCATGTCTCAACAAAACCTATTTTCCTTGCTATATCTTATTCGTTGACTCCTTTGATATATGATTCTGTGCTTGAGTTTTGATAGAGCTTTGCCTAAGGTTTATATTGTATTTATGTGATAATCTTGATGTTTATGTGGTAATCTTGATGTTCTTGATACGATGATCTATTATCTGAACGATCTTATATTGTGATTATGTCTAGAGCCCTAGGGTTATAACATGGATTTCGTATTATGATATTCTTGGTGTGTTTGGGTGAGATTTTGCATGATCGGGGGTTGAGTCTAGCCTAGGACCTGTGTTTAGGTCTTGCATATAGAGTTCTTGTGGTTCTGGATGCTCCTGAACCATAATATGATTGATGTTAGGTCCTGGCATGTTTAGGAATTGTGTTTGAACGTATTTGCTATGATTCTTGGTTTAATTCCGTTACTTGAATACGTGGTGTTGTCGTTTGTTTTTTAATGTGTCTGGACATGGTTTCGGGTTCCACGAAAGATCCTGGGACCAAAATATTACATACGAGTCAGTGGGGGGTAGGTGAGGGCAGGGGTGCCCGCCACCTACCCGTTGCCCCTTGCCCGGTTTCCAGCGGGCAGGCGACTGCCCGCCGAGCACCCGCTGGAAACTATAGCTGCCGCCGGCCACCCGCTGGAAATGTGGTAGGTATTGTGATGTTTTCCCCCGTTTGATGTTTCCCCGTGTCCCGTTGTACCCCGTTTGTCGTGTATGAGTCTCGTTTGGTGTTTTAGGCATCGTTCTAGGATTTTATGTGTATTACGTGTCATTGTTGTTGTGTCTTGCCTGTTACGTGTTTATGTGTTGATTGATTGATGATAATGAGTATTGGGGTCATTGCAATGACCAGTGTGACTGATAATGATGTTAATGATGATGATGAGATTGTGATTGGTGGAAAATAAACTGTTGGCGGTTGGCACCACTTGTGCCCGGTCATTTTACTAAAGGTACAGGCCATAGTAGTGATTGTGCTAAAGGCACACACTCACCTTCGACTTGCTTGCTTTAAGCATGGGTCAGGTTATAAGTGCTGTGGTGTCATGTTAGAGCTATATGCGCTAACCCCTTGATATTGGCACTAGAGGTGCGGATCATTGAATGACACTGCGGCACCATCTTGATATGTTGGTGGTTGAAAGGTGGGTTCGTCGGTGGGGGCATGTAGTTGCCCGGAGGCATAAGGGGTGGGGATATAAGGGTGGCCTGGAGGTATAGGTTGGAATTGATATAAGGACGGAGGGGAGTTATACAGTTGGAACTTGGTATAAGGTTGGAGGATGAATTGTGTGTTTTGTTGACTACTTGCTATTTGATAGTATTGAATACCTTAGTTAGTTGCATGCTTATCTGCCTATTATGTCTTGCATTGCATGTTTAGTTCTTATGATTATTCTATGATATTGAGTCTGTTAATATGCCTTGAGTCTTAATCTTGGATTTAAACTAGAGTCTCGTAAGTATATATATATTCCAGTTGCAAAATGAGTTTCTTATATCTACCTATATTGTACTTAACGCGTTGGAGTGGGTTACTAGCATTATTCGCTGACGGTTGTTATACCGAATGTTTTTCAGGTGATGAGCTTTAGCTTCGGAGCGCGCTAGTCAGAGCCTTCGCTTAGTTTAGTTAGTCTTAGCTCAGTAGTTAGCCTGCGCGCATTGGGATTGTATTGAATATTTATTTAAGGATTCCTTATGCTTGATTAGTTTAGCCTGTGCACCTAGGATCTCAAACCTATGTGTGGCATAGCACCCCGACTCTTATGGATAGTATTATGCTCTATTTGGGAACTAAATCAATGGATTCGCCTTTATTTTACAAGTTTTAAATATCTCATAATTAGGGGTGTTACAGATCCGCTATATTGTCTTTTGACCTTACGTAGTCAATCGAGACAACACCAGTTGTGAGAAGTTGTCTAATGGTATTATGTCTATGACGCACATATCTAGACTTACCATTATACATATGACTCTATACTCTCCCAATTGCGGCTTGACTATCACAATGCACACATATTGGGGGTATAGGTCTTTCCCAATTAGGAATATCCTCTAGAAAATGGCGTAGCCATTCAGCCTCTTCACCACATTTGTCCAAGGCTATTAGCTAAGATTCCATCGTGGATCTAGCTATCACGGTTTGTTTCGAGGATTTCCATGCAACGGCTGCACCAGCTAGTGTAAACACGTAGCCACTCGTGGATTTAGAGTCCTTAATATCAGATATTCAGCTAGCGTAGCTATACCCTTCAAGTACAGCAGGATATCTTCCATAGTGCAGTCCAAGGTCCCGAGTATACCTCAAGTATCTCATAACCTTCACTATTGCCGTCCAGTGCATGACACCGGGGTTACTCGTATATCTACTGAGTTTACTAACCGCAAAGGCAGTATCCGGCCTAGTACAACTCATAAGATACATCAAACTACCAATAACCCGAGCATATTCCACTTGTGAAATACCTTCTCCGTGGTTATTGGTTAGATGAACGTTTGTATCAAACGGTGTTCTAGCCAATTGACCATTATCCTTGTTAAATTTCTCAAGGATTTTGTCAATATAATGTGATTAGCTCAACACGAGACCATCAGGTCTTCTAATGATTCTAATCCCGAGGATTAAATCAGCCAAACTCTTATCCTTCATGTCAAATCTCGCATTTAACATGTTTTTGGTAGACTTGATCATCTGATCGTTACTACCAATGATGAGCGTATCATCTACGTATAAACAAAGAATGACATAGCCGTTTGTCGTTTCCTTAACGTAAACACATTTGTCACTTTCGTTTATTTTGAACCCGTTAGTTAACATCGCATGGTCAAACTTCTCGTGCCACTGCTTAGGCGCTTGTTTCAAACCATAGAGCGATTTAACCAACTTACACACTTTCTTTTCTTGGCCCGGAACTACAAACCCCTCGGGTTGTTCCATATAGATTTCATCATCTAATTCTCCGTTTAGGAAAACAGTTTTCACATCCATTTGGTGAACTTCCAAGTTTCGCAACGCGGCTATAACAAGTATCATCCTAATGGAGTTTATTCTCGTCACGGGAGAATACGTGTCAAAGTAATCAAGGCCCTCGCGTTTCCTGTAACCCTTGATTACAAGCCTAGCCTTATACTTCTCGATGGAACCATCATGTTTCATCTTCTTTTTAAAGACCCACTTGGATCCTAAGGGTTTACTACCCGGAGGAAGATTAACAAGTTCCCAAGTGAGATTCTGTAGAATAGAATCCACTTCACTTTTAATAGCCTCTTTCCACATTGGTCCTTCCGTAGAAGTCACAGCTTCTGCATATGTTCGAAGCTCGTTCTCTATCAAACAAGATAGAAGATCGGGTTCAATTTCTAATAAACAAGTTAGAAAATCAGGACTAAATGATTTTTCAACTCCCACCCGCTTAATGCGTCTCGACTCGAGCTCAGGTTCTTTCTCGGATTCCCCACTATCATTATCCATAGCTTCGTCAAATGTTCGTTTTGACGTACTCGGTCCCTTGTTGGACCTACAAGGAAATACATTTTCAAAGAACGATGCATTCCTTGATTCTATTATCGTGTTTTTATGTACGTCTGGATTAAGGGATTCATGTACTAAGAACCGATAAGCACTATTGTTATGTGCATAGCCAATAAAGATACAGTCCACCGTCTTAGGACCTATCTTTACTTTCTTAGGTGTTGGCACCAAAACTTTGGCAAGACACCCCCACACTTTCAGGTACTAGTTGGAAGGTTTCCTACTGTTCCACAGCTCATAAGGAGTCTTATTGAGCCATATTTAAAAGGTAATTACTTGTCAAAATCGCCTCACCCCACATACCTTGAGGTTGGCCCGAACTTATAAGCATCCCCACATACCTTGAGGTTGGCCCGAACTTATAAGCATCGCAAGGTGTTACTTGCTTCGTACTCACCCCCTGTATCGCTTTTAACCTTTTTAATTTTCCGATCAAGTTGGTTTTCTTATAAAAAACGATGCCCTCATTCTTATAATCAAGTTGGTTTTTCACCGATAAACGTTTGGTGGCGACATCCATCAACAGTCATGACCAGCTCCCTCTTTCTTGGGTTTAAATAATCTTGTCCCAACCAACCAAATAGCATCCCTTTTGCTATACAATTCAATAAGCTTAAAAAGAGCTCTTGTATAAATAGTGGGGCAAATCCTCTTCCCAAACTAATGTGGGACAAAAGTTCACTTTTTCCCTTCATTTTTCAACTTAAATGAGTCTACTTTGAGAATCAATATCTCATTCACCCATTATCCGTTTTGAGCGTACAATATATCAATCTCTTCGTCTTACTACGAAGAATCCGAATCCACTTTGACCCAACCCAAATCAGAAGTGGACCCCACTGATAATTGTACTACAAAATAGCCACTTAATATGCCATTTTAAGCTATTTTTTCCAACAGAAAGTTCATCCAATCTCAAAATGCAGAATTGCTGAGTGCCCTTCACCAGCAACAAAACATGATCAATGATGTGAAGGCTAAATTGGAGGATTTGAAGCCCATCCTTGAAGATATAAGGAGGCAACAACTCCAAACCTCCAGGGAAATTCTGTTCCTCTATGATGCTGCCATAAGGGGGAATGTAGCATTCATATATACCAGAGGGGAAGGAGTGAGTCAAGAGGCAGAGGAGGAAGAGTCTACCATAGAATCTACATGACTGCTTGCTTGACTTTGTTCCCTGTATTGTTGTAGTCTTTAGAATGTGGTGTAATTAGTAAGTAATGGGAGTGAGTGATCAGATCAGATTACTCATTTCTTGTCTTAGGTTTTAAGAACTGCTGGTTTAATAGAATGTGCTCTTCTTTATGAATATTTTAGATTCCATTTCTTAAACTACTCATTTTGTTGCTTACTAAATAAATTAAATGTATACTAATAAAAAAATATTTAATGCGTTGTTGACTTCTTGTATGGTGCTGTTAGTAGACGGGAGAATTTTTGTCGGTTAATAAACGCACTAGAGCTGTAACACCACCAAATTTCAGCATAATTTAACACCATTAAAGCTTATGAAATAAAGACAAGACTACCATTAATACCCGAACAGAGCGGAAGTTAAACATCAGAGTTGGGGTGCTATGCCACATCTAAGCTAGAGAACTTAGATGCACAGGCTAAACTAACTAAACAAAGTATAATCCATAATCATTAACCGAATACAAGCATGGCTCGCAGGCCGACTAACTAAGCTAATACTACTAAGCCAGGAACCGCAGCTCCTTTTATCGCGCTCTCGGTCCACTAATCAGTACCTGAAAAACATGCGGTATCACAACCGTTAGCGAATAATGCTAAGCAACCCACTTCCACACATTGAATATAATACATATAGATATAAGAAATCACTTTGAGACTTGGGAATACATAATATAGTCCTAAACGACTCTCGCTTTAAAACCAGGAATCAGGCTCAAGGCACACCAATAGACTCGACACGACAAGGCACATAAAGACACAGCATGCATCAAGATCACAAAGCAAGACAACAATAAGACTCGACAACAATAAGTAACACAAACATGTCCATGTTCCAACCTTATACCAAGTTCCAACCTTTACGCCTCTCCAACCTTATAACAGTTCCAACATGTACGTCCAGGCCACCCTACACACCACATCCTTATCCCTCCGAGGCACCGCATGCCCCCCGCCTACAAAACCTCCTACATAACCGTCGAACTCATAGCATCCGCGATGCCTTTAAATCACACACTGGTACCGTAGTACCATCACACACAAGCACGCGCAATGCATCAACCACCAATCATAGTTCTTACCACCAATCTCATATCTCATATCTTTTCTTTTCATCATAGATAACAACACATAAGCAAGACTCGTCAATGACTCCACAATGGGATAATCGGGAAGGGCACATCATGCACATTGACTCTCAACAACAAGCGCCCTCAAGGCGACCATAAGACACATAAAGACCACTTTAGACCATATTCTGGCACCACACAATACGAGTATGGACCACATGCAAAGACACGACTCACAATTCACATTTCGGCACAAAAGACATCATACTTGACCTGAAAACATTAACGAAGACACCATGGGTACGGGGTTTGACCCACGGAGACCGAACGAATCGCACCGGCCCGTACCCGCGAGGGTTACGGCGGGAAGGACAACCTCCCGCCGGCGGCGGTCCACGGTTCCAGCTAGAACACTTCCCACTTCCGGCGGGTGATTGAGTGGGGGTTCGTCCCCCCACCGACTACCCGCTGGAACATGTTCCTTGGCCAATTTTCCATCCCGTGAATTTCTCCAATTCCACCTAAAATCAAGTCCCAACACGCCCAAATACATATCAACAATTGTAGGGACTCGAACACATAGAATAAGCCAAGAAACAACACAATCGATCCCTAAACGCAAACTCTAAACATGCCAAGACTCAAGGATAAACACATAATGGTTCAAGAGTATCAAGAACCTCAAGAACATCAAGAAACAAATCATACAAAGACCTAATGACAAGCCCTAAACCTTGAATAACACCCGAACATGCATAAACCCACCCAAGAACGCCAAGAACGTTACCAATAACAAGATTCACAATATAAATCCTAAGGACAAGCTCTAAACATAATTAATTTCAAGAACATGCCAATATCTCCATGAATTATTACCACAAAAGACATCCATCTGTTTTGAGAATATACAGTATTAGTAGTCCAAGTTCAGAGAATAATTGTGTTGTAGTTTTTGAAGCAATTCATAGCAGGGTGAAGAAATGGATGGAGACGCATCATCCAACGACATATCCTATCAGGTTTATTTATATTATTATATGTTTTATGTTTTATTGTATGTATTTATTTTAAAATAAATATTTAAAAAAATGACTTCCGGAAAATGTTTTCCGAGTTTTTAGTGTTTGGCAAGAGGAGAGATAATGAGGTCAATGGAAAATGATACATTAGTCAAACGAAAATAGGTATGTTTTGGGGGAAAATGACTTCCCCTTGTTTTGGGGGAAAATGACTTCCACATGTCCGTTACGGGAGGGGCTATATGTGCACCGTTTTGATAATTGAGGGGCAACATTTACACCACTCATAATTCAGGGGTGACATTGATAATTGGCATATTATAGAGGGGTATTTTTTACAATTTTCCCTATATATATATATATATATATATATATATATATATATATATATATATATATATATATAGTGAAAGGTTCCCGTGCGGTTGAATGCTTCCCGTGCGGATGTGCGGTGGATTAATATGCGTGAGATTTGTACTCAATGTGCGTGAGTGTTGTTCTTAATATGCCTGAGATTTGTACTTAATGTGCGTGAATGTGTAAAATGCAGCAAAAAATATTGATGTCAGCTTCTTCTCCATCCCCAGTAGCCATTTCCTCCTCCCTGATGATGATGATGCGGAGGCGAGCTATGGTGGTTAAAAATTATGGGAATAATACAACAGAAATCCATACTTAGCTGCTGTGCAAATTTTACTGTGTGTGCGTCATTTATATAAACATTCAACTGCACTGAAGGTAGCTGATAATCCAGAATCCATGGCCAAATTGAAGGATGAAGTAACAAGAAGCTTGGGCGTTAATGTGCGTGAGTTTCTGTTCTGCTTCCTTCTGAACTCGTAATTCTGAAATACGCACGCACATTAAGTACAAATCTCACGCACATTAAACATAATACTCAGGCACATTAAGTACAAAACTTACGCATATTAACATGACGCGCATTAAGTACAAATCTCAGGCACATTGAGTACAAATCTCACGCACATTAAGTATAAACCTCACGCACATTAATCCACCGCACATCCGCACGGGAAGCAACAAATGCACCTGATCCCTTCACTATATATATATATATATATATATATATATATATATATATATATGTATATATAGGCGGGTTCAGGTGCGGCAGTGTCTTACGGTGCGACAACACCAATAGTTCACCAAATATGCACCATCAACGTTAGGAAATACACCACACAAAACAGAGTAAACAGAGCCCTGCATCACCAAACACACACCATTTGGTGTGAGTAAAAACACCATACACTGTTCGGAAATACACCATTGGGGGTGGTGAGTTATATGGTGTGTTTTTTTGAGTCTGTGGTGTATTTTGTGATGTTTTATTACATTTCATTGGGGTGTGTTTTTATTACACTGTTGGTGCATATTGTTAACACTGTTGATGTATTCTGAAATTTGACCGCACCGTAAGACCCCGCCGCATATGAGCACTCTTATATATATATATATATATATATATATATATATATATATATATATATATATATATATAAATATATATATATATATATATATATATATATATATACATACTACATGCAGTACGTAATATATAGACTATATATATCAAAAGAGTGCTATTCACAAAATAATTTTATCAAAAGTATCAAACAATTAAAATTTTGAAGTATTCAATTCTTTTCATTTTTCTACTCATTTTCTGAAAAACGAACCAAACATACAAAGACAGTTTTTCACTAGTGTCTGTTGTAGAAGGCAATAGGCGTCTATCGTACAATAGACGCCTATGAACCAGACGCTAAAAGTTACCACTTTAGGCTGACGCCTAAAGTCAACTATAGGCGTCTGTCCTTTGTCTTGAACTGACGCCTTCTTCGTTTTTAAGAAAAAAAATTATACTTAGGCGTCAGTTCTAGGCAGCATTAAATTCAATGCAGTTGTTGTTGTTGCGGTGTTCGGATAATATTGTAAAAGTCTGGAATCCAGTGTTGCAAAAGGTGCAGACATTATTGCCGAAGTCCTTGTCTTTATCTTCCCTTTCCCTGCACTCCAATTTTTATCAGCCTTCTTCCTGTTATTTGATGTGTGATGATAAACCTTATTTTTTTCCCATTATTCACAAGCAGAAGTAGGCTGAAATATAAAAAAAAATGTAATCAAATGATCAGTTCGTCCTTTTAAAAAAGAAAAAAAGATTATAGATAGAAATCATAAAAATTTTAGATCGAACAATACAGGGGAGGAAGATCAATCATATTATTTAATAATATGTTGCGTGAATTACCGTTTTGAGTAGAGGTGACCCTGGATTCTGTTTCGTGTTTAGTTGATTCTAAACTAGTTTAGTATTGGGTCGACTTTATCTTCTCTCAACTCACGACCAATTTAGGATAGATCAGACTTGGACTCACATTAGCCCTATATTAGGTAGTCTAGTCTTTCCTTATGATCAGAGACCAATAAAAATAATTTTCACCATTTAAATTGCCAAAAAGGTTTGAAAGTAGTGATTAAAAAAAAAATCAGTAGAAAATGAATTAATATCAATTGACAATTTAGAATTTTTCATAAACATATTATTTGTAAATATTGTAAAATTTCAGATTTCCCCAATATTGGTTTAGCAAGTATGAGAAATTGACAAAAAGATAAGGTGGGTACAACTATATATTAAACTACAAACTACAAATATCTTCCATCTTATATATCTCATAATATCCAAACGTTTAAACCAACAAAAAATGGCAACCTTCTTTGGATCCCCAACACTTGTACCTCGCCCAGCTACAAGAACCAACCACCTCTCCTCATCCTCACAGCCGCCGCCGTCTCAGCCACCAAACCAAGCCTCACCACCGCAAGCTCCTCCTCCTCAGCCGCCGCAACAACTGAGCTCAGCTTCTGCAGAGCCACCATTGGCGGCCAAGCCAGAGCAATTAAAGCCTAGCAGCAAGCCTCAACGCTCAACAACTGTGGAATCCACCGATTGGATTGCCTCTAGCTTGACTAGGAGGTTTGGGCTCGGCGCCGGCCTTGCTTGGGCCGGATTCTTGGCCTTTGGAGTCATTTCTGAGCAGATCAAGACTAGACTTGAAGTGTCTCAACAAGAAGCAAATACTAGGTATATATAGTATGTATACACAAAAAGAATTTTAATCTAATCTAAGAATATATATATAGTGAAGATTTTAATGTATGGCAGTTGGATTTGATCTTCTTCTGGATTTGTGATGTTTCTTGTTTAATTTATGTGTTGATGGCTTTGAGGCACTCTAACTGTTTGATTATTTTTCTCAGAGACGTTGAGAAGGAAGAAGAAGTGGTCTTGCCTAATGGCATAAGGTACACTTCTTTTACAATATAATGCAATTATAATTATAGGATTTTTCGTCCAATCATGTATAGTATACTTAATTGTACTCATACTATTTTTTGTATAATGATATATGTTGATAGTATCATATAGAATAAAAATAATACTCCGCGTATGTAATTGTACTCTATACTATTAACATTAGCACCCAATTAATGAAAGCAACATCATGAGGAGAAAGTTTGGAGGTAAAAATCAGGAGGGAAAAGGAGTATTTTCCATATATGTATTACCACAAACAGCCAATTTCCTATGGCCCTGTTTGGTAAATGGCCGTTAGCTGTTAGCTGATTCTGTTAATTAGAGAGTATAACTAGTTGATAACATTAGCTGTTGTAGAAAAGTGTTTGGTAAATTAACTGTTAGCTGATAGCTGTTTGATATAATTTCTTTTCTAAAAAAACTAATTTAAAAAGTTGTTTGGAGTAGTTTTTTTAATTTTAGCATTTTGGAGTTACAAAAAGCTAATTAACCAAACACTTACAATATTTTAACTAAATCAAACAATTAATAGTGATTAAAAAAGCCAAAATTGGTCTATAGGCCAATTTTTTACCAAACAGGACTATAATATACCTTTCTACGCACTTACCAAATATATCGGTACGTATGGAAATTAAATTTTATTTGAAAATTCGTCGGTATTCCAATTTAGCGAGATTAGTCCAGCTAATAACTTTAGACATATGAAAATTCATCGCTAATGATCTTTTTGACAAAATTTAACTGGTTTCTGACATATCAAAGTAGGTTAGAAATATGTTTTTTTTTTTTTTTTTTTTGGGGGGTAGGGAATTAGGAATGATCACTAGTAAGAGCTTAGTAGTAACTTTGGATTATTAGTCTTTATATTTCTTGCCTAGTCTTTATATATGCTTGTGTAATTATTTAAAATGTTTGTATTGTAATAATGGCAATTAAGGTACTATGAATTAAGAGTGGGTGGTGGCGCAATACCCCGGCCGGGGGACTTGGTGGTGGTTGATATCAAGGGAAGTGTGGAGGGCAGTGGAGAAGTTTTTATAGACACATTTGGTGGTGAGAAGAAACCTCTTGCCCTAGTAATGGGGTCAAGACCTTATAGCAAGGGCATTTGTGAAGGCATAGAATATGTTCTTAGAAGTATGAAGGCAGGAGGGAAGAGGAGAGTGATCATTCCTCCAAATCTAGGGTTTGGGGAAGAAGGGGCAGATTTGGGACCAGGACTTGAGATTCCACCATCTGCAACCCTTGAATATGTTATTCAACTTGATAAAGTTTCCATTGCTCCAGCTTGAATTTTTTTCATTTTCATTTTCATTTTCTTGGAAATATACTACATACTAACAAGTTTAATTTTATGGTAAGTCCAATATTTTTCAGTATTAAATTCTCTCTTATTATTAAGTTGATAGATGGAACTTTTCTATCTGTAAATATGCCATTCAGATCACTTTCTGTCTCAATTTAATCCCAAGTTTTGATTTATATACCACCCAAAATTGTATATATAGTCATTTGGAATGAATAACAAGTTCATTTGATGTTTACATATTCACTCCAACATTAATGCTGACATTAGTTTGTGACATGCTATGCCCATTTTATAAAATGAATTGTATATTGTATATTGTATATGTTACATATAATAAAGCTATATGGTTGGGAAGTAATTAATGTTACAATTAATTACCAACATTATTATTATTACTAGCTATAAATATAAAATAGCCACAACATCTTTTACTATATAAAAAAAAAAAAAAAAACACAACATTTGAAAAATAAAATAGCTATTTTTTTTCTCGCCCATAACAAAGGATTACATTTATTGAATTAATGGAGTTATTAAATGTTATGATATTAGGATTAAGGATTCCGATTCCCGATTAATAGAAAATATGAAACGATGCAATATTAATTAAATCTCTGGCTTTACCATGAAAGTCTATTTGATATGCTTTTGTTATTCATGATGGTCCTTGGGATTACAATATTAATTAAATTTTCGATGAAAGCCTATTCGATATCTGAAAAATGCAATTAATGCAAGCCTCTACATATAATTTTTCTCCCTCTCAAATGCTTCAAGAAAATGGCAGAAGCGAGAAGGGATGAAGAAAGCAAATGTTGCGGGCCGTGGGTCAATTATTGAACTTCAGAATAAAAAAAAATCATTTAAGCCATAAATAAAAATTTAAATATATATAAATGTATATATCGTATGTGTCTTTAATATTTTTCTGGATGTCTAAACTTAGGACTTTTAAAAAAAAATACATTTGAATTATCTCCACAAAAGTGGTCTTGGACTTATAAAATGACATTTGAGTTTATGAAATGCCATGTGCATAAAGAATATATTATATAATCATATAAAAAAAATGTGTTCAATTAGAGTTTAAATTTACTCATACAAAATTTGAAATTTGCTTTCTAAATGTAATTATCTTAGTTATTATTCGTATTGTGAAAATTATAATATAGATGAAATACAATTAAGAATAAATCAATGTAATTATGTAAATTCTCTCTATAAGTTTATTTGAATATATACATAATTAGAGATTATATTAACCATACAAAAATTTAATTATAATTTTGTATTCTATAAAAATAATAAATATTTGACCAATGGAAGCTCAAAAATATTATTATATTAAACAATTTAAAATATTTTTAATTTTTCTATTTTTTATTTATATTTATAATAACATAATTTTTTTCCCCGTGAATCTCACGGGTGAATTACTAGTTGTTGGTTATATCATGGGCTTAATTATTCGATGGCTCAAAGAGCAAATTATACCATGGATCAAGTCTACCTTGCATTATAGACTCTCACTCAAAATGACGTTCAGATTATGAAAATACTTGGGTGAATATGATGTATGGTTTCATAAAAGTGTTGATTCATATTAATATGTTTTGATCCCAGATTACTTGGTATTATTTTTTTTGTTGGATCACGAGATGTCTTAAGCAGGTCCTAACTGTACTCAAATTAATCTCTATTCACATGGGGCGGTCCAATTAAGGGGCAAAGTAGTGGTCAATTAGTTTTTCCATGCAAGATGGGGTTTGAACTCCCGATCTCTTTCAATGGATGAGAGTGCACGGTCACTCACGCCAACCAAGTGGGTTATCCTAGATTAATTTTTATTAACAATAATTTTATTAGTAAAAATTCAATAGTATTTTATAATGATATATTTTTAATTATTTAAATACAAATTTTTTTGATAGTCAACTAGAACCATACAATGAGACTAATTCTATTCATATTTTTCAAGATGCGAAAAACCTACATATCTTGACATGTCATTCACACTCCATATGTGTATTGAGATTAATTTAATAAAGTTACATTTTGTTTTAAGTATTTAATTAATTGTTTTTATATCACAATATTTGTAAAATATTACAAAATGAAGATAGATGGTGGCATAACACTATGACTAACGAGGGAAAATGACTCATTGAATGGGTTTTTTTAACAGTTCTTTAACAGTTGGGACTTGGGAGGTGGGTTTTTTTTTTTTTTTTTTTTCTAAAAATTTTTTCTGCTGCAAATTCAAGATTTTTGTAGGACACAAAGGAAAAAGTATAACAAGTTGTAGGTGTGCGTTGGGGCAACTGGACGTGTAATTAGCATTGGCAGTTTTTTTTTTTTTTTTTTTTTTTTACTTTTTGTATTTTTTCTTTTCTTTTGAGAGTTTGTTCATATACAAAAGTCAAAAATAAGGAGGGGTTTTTTAACTGCGGGGGAGTGGGGTGTTTTTTTTTTTTTTTTTTTTTTTTTTTTCAAATTTATTCTTCTACAAATGCAAAGTTTTGTGGAACCCATTATATTAAAAAAAAAGTGTAAGGTAATAGGAGGATTTTACACAGATTTTAAGAAAAAAATGATAAGGTGAAGGAGAAAAGAAAGAGTAGAAAGAGGAATAGAATTGTTATGTTATTTAGGAGATTTTATTCGTGGTGGGGCCCATTGTATTAAATAAACAATTACAGCCAAGGCTACGTGAAGGCCAAGTAGCGCCCAGTCTGGCGCGTGCACTAGCGGGGTGTGTTAATTAAAGCTGTGACTGTTTGTTTGTTTTTTTTTCCTTTTTTTATTTTCACATCATTTTCTCTTTCCTAATCATACATGTAAAATTCTCTCAAAATCTTCACACTATTAAGGATGCCCTAACAAGCTCCTACATGCCTATAATTAAACTTGATAATTTTTTTTTTAAAATACTCATAATTTTTTACAAAATAAAATCTGTTTTATACTTTGTAAATTATTTTCAGTTCAAAGCTCCATCATTCGAGTTCAATCTTGAACCATCCCTTTAGAATGGTGAAAGAGGTGCATCCCACCATAAGTAGAAGAAAAGAAAATTATAATCTTATCCTAAAATTAAGAGGAAATAAGAAGATATTTCATATTTCACACCAAATTCGGTCGGTCCATAAAATTATGGCAAGAGGTAATTGAAGTTGGAAGAAGATGATGGCCATGGGAGCCGTTTCTCATTTCTTGGCACTCACTGCCATTGTTACTGTAAGCACTCTTTTTGCTCTATCCTATATGGCATGCGACCCGACCCGACTTCTGTTATGGGTTTGTTTACTGTAATTGATAAGTGTTGGTTCTATTTCTTGTTGTTGCAGGTTGCTTATCAATTGTTGTTCTTCATAATCACAGCGATTCTCAAGTTCGATAAACTCACTGACTTTGCAGGTAAACTCATACTATTACTTATCCTTTACTTGTTTGGTTTCTTTCTTAGCTTGCTGTTGAATCAGACTATATCTCAAGTTCTGAGCTATATTTGGTGGATTCCTATTTCCTAATGCATAAGTTATAAATTTCTTCTTCTCCAATATGTATTTATGTATATATATATATTAGTATATTTGACAAATTCTGTCCTTAAAGCTCAACTTTTTGGTGGTTAAGCCTATTACTTTTTTGACGAGCTCTAAGCAACATGGATCATAGTTTCTTTTATCGGATAGAGGTGGGATTTGAACCCATGACCTCTTGTATGGGGTTGGCTCTGGTACTAAATTGAATGAATGTTGTGTCACAACTAAAAGTTGAAGCTGATAGTTAGATTGCACATTTATGTGTATATATGGTCAAACAGTTAGTTCTGAATTTCTGCCAATTATTAGTGAAAACTAGGTTGATATTCGGCTTGCTTTTGTTTTGGTGTAAATGTTGGACTCAATGCAGATATGTCAAACATGTCTTTTGGACCTGTCAAACAAATATGGTGTCTTGATTTATTTCTGCTTTTGTGGCCATAAGTTATTCGGTGATACTTTATAATAAGATCACGACTTTCGTATCATTGTTTATCTGCTTTCGTCCTTCTACTTTAACAGGAACCACAAATTTCATCCTACTTTCAATATTAACCTTAGTTCTTAAGGGTTCTTGGCATTTTCGACAGGTAAGCATTTCATTTGAATCTTCAATTCCCTCAATTGACTTTCCAAACTTAAACTAATATTTTCTTTAAACTTGGTATAAAGTATAAATCAGCATCTAGCAATTCTCAATTTACAATTACCCCAGATTACTCTTTCAGGTGATTTTATCTGTGCTGGTAGTAATATGGGGTCTTCGGCTGGGACTGTTTCTTTTAATGAGGTAAGATAGTGATATTTTGAAATTTTAGCATAACTTGCAACTGATGCTAAATAGGTTTTTGGTCTTTGCTTCTTCTGAAGGATATTGCAGTGGGGAGAGGACCGACGTTTTGATGGAAAGCGTGATCAGTTAGGGAGATTGGCAATATTTTGGACATTTCAGGTTCTATTGAGTATTTCCCCAATGTGAAACTAAAACATGTAAATATCAGCTGGTTAAAAAATGACCGGTAGTGTGATACTGAAAAAAATTGTTTTATTCTTGCAGGCCATCTGGGTGTGGACTGTTAGTTTACCTGTGACAGTCATTAATGCAAGCGACAATCAACCGTCTCTTCATGCTGGAGAAATTATTGGTTGGATTATGTGGTCCCTTGGAATTTTAGTCGAGATTATCGCTGATCAGCAAAAGTTGAAATTTAAAAGTTCGCAAGAAAACAGAAGAAAATGGTGTAATGTTGGACTTTGGAAGTACTCTCGTCATCCTAACTACTTCGGTGAGGTTAGGCCATACATTATCTTTTATTTACTACTTAATGTAAATCTGTTTTAACCATTCCTCTATTATGCTGCTATGATGAAGGGTAAATCTACAATTTCCCTTTTGGTTTCTTCTTTCTGCTATAACTTCTAACGACCAGGTAGAGAATTGTTACGAGTCCCACATCGAAAAAAAATATAAGAGACCATATAGGTTTATAAGGTCATGGTTAGACTAATTAATTGATTGGATTCAATTTTTTAGTGTGGTTAATCTGTTTTATCCATGCCACTATGTAACTCGATTTACATTTTTCCCTCCATAACATTAAGCATAGAATGTTGCTTCTTGTAATATACCTTATTACATGTTCTCAGATCATTCTCTGGTGGGGAATTTTTGTGGCTTCTACCCCAGTGCTAGAGGGTGCTGAATGGTTAGTCGTGTTTGGACCAGTTTTTCTTACGCTGCTACTGCTTTTTGTTAGCGGCTTACCATTGCTTGAGGTACCACTATTGGCTTTTGTTGTTGTATTTAAAGCGTTACATATATATCACAATCACACTCGTGAAGACCGAAGACGTGAACTCATTGTTATTGTCACACAGGAATCAGCAGACAAGAAGTTTGGGAACGTTGCTGCTTACCTCTCATATAAAAGAACAACAAGGTGACCATAGTTATAATAATTCTTTACTCGCCTCATAATTAGTGGAAACTTGAAATATAAGTGCCAAAAAAACAATTTTCAGCCCACTCGTTCTGCTGCCTCCGGGAGTATATGGGAATCTGCCCCAGTGGTTCAAAACATCTGTCCTTTTCGAGTTTCCTTTGTACAACAACAATCTCTCCAAGAAGAGCTAAGTTGATAAAGGTTTGTTCAAATAAAGACGACGTCTATTCCTTCCCATACTTGTTCATTTTTCCACTATCTGCAATTGTTGTCAAACTGGGCATGTTTACATGGGTTCTATCTTCAACTAACCAACCCTTTACAATATTGCAAATATTGATATATTGACCTACTATATATATATATATATATATATATATATATATATATATATATATATATAATCATAATTAGGTGATAACCAACCTTAACTTGCGAACATGCGAACTTCTGTGTGGCTGTGTGGTTTGCGCCTTTGCCGACTGCGTAGCTTTACATAGAAGCAGAGAGTTAATATAGTGTACACTCTCCTTAAATTCTTGTCACTTCTCTAATACCTTAATTTTATTGAAAAAATCTTCATTTTCTAACCACTAAAATGAGATCATAAAACAAGAGTTGTGGGAAAAAAAAAAAGTAAAAATGGTAATAACTCCTACCAAACAAAGAGGCTAACCTATTTCTCTATCATACCCTGATTTTTCCAAGGAACTCTTTGGTCCCCATCCTCTATCAAAACTTCAATTCATAATAAGGCCAATGTGTTGTGGCATTTTGCATCCCTGTTCAAAAGGGATATGAGAGTAAGGGCGTGTTTGGTTTGCTGGAAAATATTTTTTATGAAAAATGTTTTCTTAAAAGTGAAGAAAAATAGTGTTTTATATTGTTTGGTTGGATAAAAAATATTTTTCATTGGAAAAAGTTTTCTTAGGTATTTTGTTTTCCATAGAAAATTAGTATGACAATTTTGCCCTTACCATATTTTATTATTATTATTATTATTATTATTATTATTATTATTATTATTATTATTATTATTATTATTATTATTATTATTGTGTAGGGTTATATTTGTCATTATACCCATTATTTTACCATTCTAAATCCAACCAAAGTACCAAACAATAAAATTCATATCCTTAGTAATTTCTTTTCCACCACCCAACCAATAGAATTCATTTTCTTGAAATTTATTTTTAATGAAATTTCAATTTCATTCCTCTCCAAATAAGAGTCTCAAAATGGATTGGAGCACTTGAACTATCTTATAAGGTGGGTATGGACTTACGAAAAATAAAATGGCAAATTATGCCCTGGACCCGTGTCCAGATTGAATTGTGGACACGGGCCCAAAACGACGTCGTTTTTTAAAAAAAAAAAACGCGTCATTTAGTTAAAAAAAAAAAAATCGCGTGCGTTTTGTCGTTAACGGCGTTATTTTTTTTTGGATTATGAATGTACAGTTATGCCGTTATGAATATACAGTTATGCAATTATGAAATTATGAACACAGAGCTCTAACATTATGAACTTACAATTATGAACATATATAGTGATAAAATTATGACCATGAAGCTTTAAAATTGTGAATATAGAGCTTCGAAGATTATGAATGTACAGTTATGGAGTTATGAATGTACAATTATAGAGTTATGAATCTACAGTTATGGAGTTATGAATGTACAATTATAGAGTTATGAATCTACAGTTATGGAGTTATGAATCTACAGTTATGAGATTATGAATCTACAGTATGGAATTATGAATGTACAGTTATTGATCGAATTATGAACAAAGAGCTCTAACATTATGAACTTAGAATTATGAACATATAGTGATAAAATTATGAACATAGAGCTCTAAAATTGTGAACATAGAGCTTCGAAAATTATGAATGTACAATTATGGAGTTATGAATGTACAGTTATGGAGTTATGAATGTACAGTTATGGAGTTATGAACGTACAGTTATGGAGTTATGAATGTATAGTTATTAACATATATTAATAAAATTATGAACATATACTCTTACAATGAAGCGGTCTGAAATTAAAAAAAAAAAAAAAAAAAAAGGAGATAACAGTGCTTAACGGCACTGTTACCCGTGTCCAGCAAGTATGCTGGACACGGGTCCAACGCATAACGATTGAAATAAAATGTTGACTTGTGAAAAAATGGATTTTGCAAGCTCAACTCATGTGGCTTCATGGACAGTGGGCCAAAATTAATTTGTTTTCTTAAAATATGAAATGTTGTAGGTACATTATTGTATTCATTCATAATTTCATATACCTTTCAAATCACATCATATAATGTATTATATTATATATTATTCGAGTTAATTTCAACAATGGTCTTCCGATTATGTTGATTTTTCACAATTGATCTCCAACTTTTAATTTGGGCAATTTAGACCACCGACTTCAAATTCTTTCTAATGTTGGTCCTTCCGTCAGATGAAGGTTAAGTGGACGTCAATTTGAGAGGTAAAAACGTCCTTTCAAGTATTGAGTGTATATATATTTCCTCTTTAATCAGTTCAGGAAATTATAAATTGCAAGAGAGCAAAGGCCAGAGGTCGCCGGGTCTCCTGGTTGCTGCCTTCACCGGAGGTCGCCGCCGCTACCGAGCCTTGTCGCTGGAAGAAGTCTCTCTCTCTATCTATCACCGCCAACTGGTAAAAACACGAAACCTCTTATGGAATCTTGGTCTTAAAACACAGTCCTAAAATGAAGTCAAATTTAGTTCCTTTTGTCAAATCAGACTCTGTCGAACTGGGTTTTGGCTATGGTTGAAAATTTGGCTTCCGGAATTTTCTGTTTCTTCTTGCGACCGGAGATATCTTGCGATGGTGGATGAATTTTTCTGCTCTTGCCGCACAACCCCCTGTGAATCTATGGTTCTGCTACTATAACTTGCAGCAGTGTTGCAAAAATCGCGCCTAGGCGCTAAGCGGTCGGCTTCCTAGGCGTTCTAGGCGCCTGCCTAGGCGTTCTAGGCGGTCCCCAGGCGCCTAGAGAGCGCCTAGCGATTTTTTCAACATTGACTTGCAGGGTGATTAGCGGCAATGGTGAAAAAGTAGGGAGAAGAAAACAATGGTGAAAAGTGAACAATTGGGATGGAGATTTGTGTATCCCTATGAATCTATAATCTACTGCCACTGGGTAAAAATCCCACTGTATTTACTGTAATTTTTTTGAAATCTGGTGTTTTACAAGGGGGATTGCCGAGTATACAAGACAAGAGAGGTCTCACCTTTAGAAACTAGGTTTACAGATTATTGGCAATTTACGGTTCAACCAAGTAGATTCTCGTAACCACAAGATTCCAAACGATGTCTCCGGCGACGTTCTTAGCCAAACGCTCTTTAGTCCTTGTCCTCGGCCGAGTCTTTTTTCAGTCCTTGTCCCAATGATGTCTCCGTTGACGTTCTTAGCCAAATTTTGGTTCAACGAGTCCAACTCGAACTTTCCGAGCCTGAACGGGTGGAACCCATAATTTAAGGTCCTGAGCTGGCGCTTACTTCCATAAATCCTTGGTTTGACCTCCCGTAGTGGTCCTTGCTTTTAAGAAAGCTTTAGGGGCCAATTTCTCGAACTTTCCGAGCCTGAACGGATGGAACCCATAATTTAAGGTCCTGAGCCGGCGCTTTGGTCGAAGAACAAAGCCTAAACATAATGGATCTGAGTAGTTGAAATGACTACTTTACCCTTTAATTTAAGGTCCTGATACGGTATTCAAGCCAAGACCCTAACTCCACCATAAAAGCTAGGACTCTTCCCTCCGCTAGGCTGGCACCGGATGAGTGCCCTTTGAACTTTATCAAGCACCCGGTAGCCCTCTTCCAGGTAGCCCTTTTCCACCACACTCTGACCTCTCAATGAGGTTTGGCCCCGACTTAAGTGCCACTCCACAATCTCTTGTGGAGCCGATGTGGGATCGTATCACGTTCACTTAACTTTCATCTAACGAAAGGACCAACATTGAAAGAATTCAAAAGTCAAGTGTCTAAATTATCCAAATTAAAAGTCGAGGACCAATTGTGGAAGATTAATATAGTCAGAAGACCATTGCTGGAATTAACTCTATATTATTCATGGTGTATGATAAAAATTAGTATTTTTTTTAGTACTATTGACTCTGTTACAATGTAGTAGTATCATAACCTCCCATTTGGGTGAGTCACTTCATGCCACTAGATCACAAAGTCATTGGCATGATAAAAATTAGGAGTTAATTCCAGCAATAGTCCTCCGACTATTGTGAATTTTCAAATTTGATCCTTATCTTTTAATTTGGACAAAATAAACCCTTGGCTATCAGAATTGTTCCACCCATTGGTCCTTCTCTTAACTAAGAGTTAGATAGACGTTAGTGAAGGGCTAAAAAGGTCATTTTCTCTACTGAGTTTCTTCTTCCTGATCTCTTGGGCTTTCCTGGATACTTGTAGTAGCAGATCAGAGCCGCAGAGTGATCTGCAGCAAGAGTTTGCAAGTCACGTTGAGGAACTCCAAAAGAATTTGCAAGGAGCCCACAAATCATCTCATTTTCAAATGCATGGATTGTGTCTTGATCAAAAACTTCATTGGAGCCCCAAAACTGCACAATTTTCTGTAGTCGTGACTGGTTTTCTTCCTTGTTTTGAGGATTATGGTAAATCCTTGATGTACGTACATTTATTGCTACCTATATATACTATATCAACATTTCATTAAGTTTTACCAAACTAACAGTAAACTAAACTTTTTTTTAAAAGCCACACTGTGTTTCTGCATATATCTATCCTTGTTGTTTTCAAAATATACATTAGTGTATCATCATATCTGAATTGCAAGGCCAAATTTTGGATTGTGCAAGCTGCGGGCCCAGCTCAATATTTAGTTTTTACTTAGCTAGTTTAGAAATAAAAACTAAAAGTTTTCAATTAAACTTAAAAAGGCTCCATGAAGAAATGGTAGGAATGTGCGTTTATTATATTTTAACTTGGAGGTCAAAGTTTTGAAACTTGCATGCTGCTTCGACTTTGGAGTTTGGACATCTCCTTATTTTTTTAAATCTTTTTGCATTGCGAGTTTGCGTACATTATTATTATTATTATTATTATTATTATTATTATTATTATTATTATTATTATTTATTTATTTATTTCATAATATGTCTTTTGGCTTTTTCTTTTAGCAAAATAACATTTTCCCACATTATTATTAGAAAAAATTAGGATATTTGTTTTAAAGATTGTGAGTTTAGTAGGGCCTCATTTATTTACTAGAACATGACTATAAAAATCTAAAACCTGACCCTGCTGAATTGCATAACTAAAGTTTTTGGAAAGAATTACAAAGTTGTCTGCCGATGCACAAACCATGTTTCCTACCGCATATTTACATCTCCGATTTGATGTTTCCTACAGCATATCTTCAAATTGGTACTTCAATTACTTCATTTGCTCTCACGTGCATGTGCCTTCTACAGATCCACGTGATTTAATTTGGGTCTAGCTGATATCCACTGCTCGTGCGGCAGCGGCAAGTGGTCACCTGTGTTGGAGTTGTAAAACCCTCCGGTCGAGAAATGGATATACATTAGGGGGGCTCTGATCTAGCGGAAGCAGCTTTGGCCGTCCACAACAGCATGGAAAACTGTGAAATCGAAGATTGTCTGCAACGTCACTGCCGTGTAGGTTTTCGCGAAACCACTTCCAGTTGCTTTCTCAAACCAAGATATCAGTAAGTGCATTTGCTGATGATATTGTCTATACCTCTACTCTACCTACAAAAATTATGAAATTTAAATGATCAAGATTGGAATGAATTTGACTTTTTTGAGTGACGAGGATGATTTGAATGTTTACGAGCTTAGTGCTGCAGTTTTTGCTGCTACTCTCGACTTTGGTTTGTCCCACGTCGGTGACTCGAAGGAGTCTCGGCGATACTTTGGCTTGGGAATCAGCACCTTTGGGTGATTCAACGTCAGCTTTTATTCCTTTGCTGACATTAACTACCTCCTTAAGGAGCTCGTATGCTACCTTCAAATACTTGGAACTAAAAATCTTGCTTTGAGCGCCATTCACGCCATTGAAACGAATGGGAAGAAGATATCCATTATATGAATAGACACTTTTACCCTAGCTTTTAACACCTAACTAACGCTAGGTTCACAGGAGGACTAATGGTGAAACGATTTTGATAGTCAATGGTTTAATTCGTCCAAATTAAAAAACAATGACTAAATTTGAAAAATTACTATAGTCAGAGGGCCATTACTGGAATTAACTCAAAAAATTAATATTTTTTTTTTTGAAAGTGGCTGGCATGGCATTTATTCAAAATATTCCGAAATAGAGTCGGGAGGAACATAGTCCGAATACATAGTAGTAGCGTGAATAAAAGCAGAAGAAGCTAAACTATGAGCTAAATAGTTCTCTAATCTAGGAATAAAAATTACTGGGCAATAATCAAAAGAGACGATGCGTGCTCTATAGGCATCAACGGCATAGCCAACATAAGTTCGGAGTGAGGTAGTTGCGTTTGACAGGTATTGCTTTAACGTTAAAAAATCTGTGAATAATTTTATCGATTGTTCCCCACGACCCCATAGCCAAGACAAGGCTTCTTTGCATGCAAGTGCTTCGGCCATAAGCGGAGAAAGACAGTCCGGCAAGAGTGCACTGAATGCCGATATATATCCCCCCTCTTCGTCGATCAGGACCGCCCCCACCGTGGCTTTTCCGGTGGTTGGCATAAAACCAACGTCGAAATAGCATTTTCGTGCTGGCTCGTGGTGATCTGGCGGCACTGACTCGGCTTCGACAAGGGTTGTTTGCTGCTGTACGGGCGTCGTGGTAACGGCAGAGTGGTGCGCCCCAGGGGCCGTCGGTCCATGCAGGTTGTGCCGACACGGATGGACCTGACTCCATGCATGCACCACGGCATTGGCCGAAGCAACCACCTTTTGCGGCCACGGCAGGTACGCATCCCATACCGCTCCGTTTCTGGTTCTCCAAATATAGTATAAGATTGCAGCTGCGTGAATAATCTGGTCAGTGTCTAAAATATTTAATAGATCACTAAACCAAGTATAAAAAATATGTGTTGTAATCATGGGGATTGGAAGGTGAGATTGAGCCCAAATGGAACTAGCATAATTGCATGTTACTAAAGCATGCATTGTATCTTCATTCATAATCCCACACACGGCACATGTAGGTTGAATTTTCACTCTCTTTATAATCAAATTTGCTGTGGTAGGGAGAATATCATTCAAAGCTTTCCACAAAAATGTTTTCTATTTGGGGGGATTTTGAGCTTCCATAAACTCACCCAGTTATCAAACACAGTTGCAGTGTTATCATAATTTCCAACAATGTGCCTGTAGCCACTTTTCACAGTATAATTACCTCCCTGATCCCCATGCCAATACCACATGTCCTCATAGTCCGGTGATACTGGTATTTTGGATATACGAGCTACACCGGGTTAAAAATATCCGCCAGAATATTCTGATCCCAGGTTTGTATTTCCTTATCTATCAGTCCCATAACAGTTGCATCGTTCAAATAAGGGGGCTTTTCTGTGTGGATCATTGGGTCCTGCTGGTCTTGGAGCCATAGGTGATCCTAAATAAGAGTTGTTTCTCCATTCCCAATTCTGCGCCTGACACCACCACAAACCATATCCTGTGCCGCCATAATACTGCGCCAGCAGAAACTGGAATTATTTCCCATACTAGCATTATAAAAGGTCCCTTTTGGGTAGTACCTTGCCTTATAAACCCTTGAGACCAAAGAGTCAGGTTTACCTAGCATTGCTATGTTGAAAGCATGTAACTCCTTAAAACCCAAACCTCCATACTTCTTTGGTATACACAATCTGTCCCAGGCCTTCCAATGGATACCCCGATCATTTCCAGTTCCCCACCAATACCGGTTCATTGTCCGCTCAATTGCTGTGCAAATCCCCACAGGTAATAAGAAAACACTCATTGAGAAGGTAGGCATAGTTTGGGCCACACTTTTCAATAAGGCTTCTTTGCCAGCTTGTGACAACAATTTTTTATTCCATGACACTATCCTCAATATATGAAAAAGTTGCCTTCTTATTTCTCCCTATGAAAGAGGGGAGACGCAAATATTTCCCAATGAAAGAGGGGAGACGCAAATATTTCGCAAAATTGGGAGCCTGGGCAACTCCCAGAATCTGTGCCACATTATCTTTGTCCTCCTCCTGCGTGTTTTTGCTATAGCATATACTAGACTTGTGGTAATTCACCACCTGCCCAGAAAAATTTTCATATCGTGCTAAACACTGTTTTATCACATCTGCCTCCTGAATATTTACTTTAAAGAACAATAAACTGTCATCCGCAAAAAAACAGATGAGAGATAGGGGGTGCACCTCTCGCAACTCTACACCCATGTATCAGTCCTTGTGTCTGTGCCTGCTGTAGTAGTACAGAAAGTCCCTTTGCACAAATAATAAAAAGATATGGGGACAAGGGGTCGCCTTGTCTCAGCCCACGGGTCGGGATGATAGGCGTGCTTCTAGAGCCATTCAACTTTATATTGTAAGACACAGTAGTTACACACATCATAATTAGATCCACCCATCTATTATCAAAACCCAATGCTATTAACATACTACGCAAGAAGGGCCACTCCATGCGGTCATATACCTTTGCCATATCCAACTTTAAGGCACCCCACCCAACTACACCACACTGCTTTTTGTTTAAATAATGGTCAACCTCTGCAGCAATTAGAATATTATCTGTAATCAATCTGTCAGGTATAAAGACACTCTGTGTATCAGAAATTATTTCATCCATTAATGGCTTCATCCTGACTGTAATCATTTTACCCATAACCCTGTATATCACATTACTCAAAGTTATGGGTCTAAAATTTGAGACTAGCTCAAAAAATTAATATGATTCTTCGTATTCCTCAAAAAATACATATATATCTTAACTTTATTTTTTGAATATTATATCTTAATTAAATGAAGCGAACTTCATTATTAAAAATCCAAATTCTGGGCTTTCATGTAAAAAACGAATACAAACTGTGATTATTAAAAAAAACCATTACCATTAAAAATATAGTTTGTATAAGTTAAAAATTATATATATTTTTTAATTTATACGTTCAATTATAAAATGACATGCAATATAATCATCTTATTTTTCTATTTCTTACTTTTTAAAATATGCACTTTTTTCCATTTCAAAATAAGCGCATAAAAAATCGATATTAAAGAATTTTCATTCTTTAGAGTAACCTCATTAGATGTGGATTTTATTTGATTTTTGCAAAGATGACTAGGAGAGAGAACTTAGAACGCGGAGAGAAGGGAAATGACTAAAAAAGAAAAAAAAAGCAAAGGAACTAAGGCGCCTAGTTGGTGCATGCAATGCACGCGCTTGCTGGGCGCGCATGAGTTACGTAACATTGAGCCCCAAAAATCAATTTTTACAAGGCAACTTCAACCTTCTCTCCACTCTCTAATCTCTTCCACATGAGCAAAAATGCTACAAAAATCTCCCAAAAATGACAAATGAGGAGTCTCTTAATTATGGAATTTTTAATTTAATTTAGGAATAAGGGTCAAATGGGCCATCGAATTGCACCCAATAATGCAATTAGGTCACCGAACTTTAAAAAGCAACAATTAGCTCCCTGAACTAACTAATTCTATTCAATTAGTCCAATTTGTAGGTTTTGAAGGTTGTTAGCAGGTCACCCCTAATTTATAATATTTTAAAAAAATTATTATTTAAAATAATTATTTTAAAAAAAAAAAAAAAAGAAGAAGATATCGTCTCCGGCCATGGAGACGAAGACGGAGAAGGTTTCTTCGTCTCCGTCTCCATGGCCGGAGACGAAGAAACCTTCTTCGTCTCCGGCGTGTCGATCTGTTTTTTTTTTTTTTTTTTAATTATTAATATTAAATAATTATTTTAAATAATAATTAAAAAAAATTTTTGAAAAGGGGTGACCTGCTAACAACTTGGAAACCTATAAATTAGACTAATTGAATAGAATTCGTTAGTTCAGGGACCCAATTGTAGCTTTTTAAAGTTCGGTGGCCTAATTGCATTATTGAGTGCAGTTCGATGGCCTATTTGACCCTTATTCCTTTAATTTAATTTTATGGTCTACAGTGGATCGCTATTTATGGTAAAAATACTCAAAAAAAAAGTTTTGAACAGAAGTCAAAATACTCAAATATGTATTCATATCAAAAGACAGAAGTGAGGCTGTTATTATTGCAAGTCTCAAAGGAAAATTCTATTCACACCACCTATTTTGCTATTTGCACCACCTATATAATAGGTCAAATAACTTTATAGGTGGTACAAATAGCAAAGTGCTATTTGACCACCATTAATAAATGTGGTCAAAAAGTAATATTTATTATTATTTTTTAAAATCAACATTAAAAAAAATAAAGAGAGAAAAAAGAAGGAGATCCGTCACCTTCTCTGGTGAGAAGGCGACGGACTGCCTTCTCACCGAAGAAGGCGACCCAGGTAGATTTCTACCGGGTTGCCTTCTCCGGCGAGAAGGCAGCCCACAGTGGGTTGCCTTCTCCGGTAAGAAGGCGACCCACTGGGTTGCCTTCTCACCGGAGAAGGCAGCCCAGTTACCTTCTCCGGTGAGAAGGCAGTCCGTCGCCTTCTCACCGGAGAAGGCGACGTTTCATTTTTTTTTTTAATTAAATTTTGAATTAATTAATTATTACTTGAATCTAATAAATGCAGTTTTATTATGGTGGTGCAAATAGCATTTTGACCACTCATTAGGCTATTTGCGCCACCTATGTATTTATTATAAATTATCATTTTTTTTATATTTTCAATGTACTTTATACCCCATTTTAATCAAAGAGTGGTGCAAATAGCAACACTCGTCTCAAACGGGGACAAAATGAGCTGCTGCTCTTCATGTGAATTGAAATTCACCCACTTTTATCACTTCTACAATTTTACCAAGGAAAAAGATTAAAGCGACCGAATAGTGTAATTAGGTTCATAATTAAAAAAAAAAAAATTCAATCAAATCCCCTAAATCTGTAAAATTATCTAATTAAGTTCAAAGTGACTTGTTTAACACTTTAACCGGTTAAGTCTTCACATAGTTGATACATGTATTTTTAAAATACTTTTTTTTTTGGTTTTTTTTTTTTATATAAATTTTATTTGTTTATTGAGAAAATTGCATCTTTAGTCCTTGAGTTAAAATCAAGTTTCGACTCAGTCCCTAAGTTATGACAGTATCCTAGTTTAGTCTCTCAATTATGAGCAAAGTGACGAGTTTGGCCCCTAGCGTTAATATTCTATCTGCAGCTAACGGAAAATTTAAAAACAATTTAATAATAGAGGGGTAAAATAGGAATTTCAAATTATAATCTATTTCTCATGTTGAAACCCATTGTGCAACCGTCATTATTTTTTTCTTATATCTATAATCGAAGGTCTTTTTCTTCCCCAAGCTCTGAAGTCTCAAATTCATCCACTTCCAAGTTGCGAAATTCATAGGCAAGTTGTTTCTCTATTTTATATGTTTAAATAAATAATCAATATTCTCTATTTTATATCAAGAAAAAAGTAACTTGGATATTGATTATCAAGAAAAAAGTAGTCAATATTCTTTATGAAGAACACCTCCTCCAAGTTACTTTTTTATTGCTCATAAATACAATAGAGAATATTGATTATTTATTTAAACATATAAAATAGAGAAACAACTTATTTATGAATTTAGCAGCTTGAAAGCATACGAATTTGAGATTTCAGAGCTTGGAGAAGAAAAAGACCTTCGATTGAAGGTATAAGAAGAAAATAATGACTGTTGTGTAATGGGTTTCAACATAAGAAGGGTATTATAATTTGAAATTTCTATTTTACCCCTCTATTATTAAATTATTTTTAAATTTTCGTTAGCTGCAGACAGAATATTAACGCTAGGGACCAAACTCGCCACTTTGCTCATAACTGAAAGACTAAACTCGGATATGGCCATAACTTTGGGACTGAGTCGGAACTTAGTTATAACTCAGGAACTAAAGACGTAATTTTTCCTTGTTTATTTATTAAAATATATATTATATCTTCTATACTAATAAGAGCCCAAGAGAGTTAGGCCTATATAATGGGTAGAAAAAATGGCGGTCAATTTTTTTAATCAAATGAATGGCCCAGATTGATCAGATTTTAATTTTTCGTTAAAATTTCCTAATTTATCCCTAATGAATATGATTATCCATTAACTTTTCCGTTAAATATTATCTTTTCCGTTAATTTCTGTTAGTTCACCGTTTTCATTGATTTCAATAAGAAAGGTCTTAGGTTCGAACCCCATCCCAATCAAAGTTGGCATAATTAGTACTCTATTTTACTCTTATTAAATTAATAAATAATAATTTAGTAGCTAAAACAAAAAATAATACATATGCATTTCTTTAATTTAGAATTATGTGTCTACAATGTCTTTATTCAAAAAAAAATTATTCATTATCAATAAATTAAATAAAATAAATAATTCCATTAGTTATATTGTCTTTTTTTTTTCTCCAATATAAAAATTCTTTACATTCAAATTCATCAATTGATTATATTCGCTACATTATTCCTACATTGTGTTTATTAAAAAAAAAATTAATCATTATCAATAAATTAATTAAGAGAAATAATTTTATTAGTTATATTGTCATTATTTCTCTCCAATGTAAATATTCTTTACATTCAAATTCATCAATTGATTATATTCACTACATTGTCTATTATCTTTTTTTGTGCACTATTTTTTAATTAAATATCAAAGTTATAATACAAAATAATGCTATATATTTATTTACCAAGTATTTTATTAATACCATTAAAAAATTAAAAAAAATTAATTAATAAAGCGAATCATAATAACTACTTGAGAGATTGGTTGACAAAGATATTATTCAAATCACACAAAAAATTGAAGTGAGAACTACCTCGCAATGTCCTTGTTTGACAATCAGCAGTTAGCGGTTAGTGTTAGCGGATTATATTAACAGATTTGACCAGCGAATTATATCAACGGTTGGAAAAAAAATATTTGAAAAAATTTGTTGTTTAGATTAACATGTAAAATGACTTAGGTATAATGATAATGATAATGATAATGATAATGATAATGATAATGATAATGATAATGATAATGATAATAATAATAATAATAATAATGATAATAATAATAATAATAATAATAATTGTTTTTTAAAATAAAATAATATAATATAATATAATTAAATTAATCATATTAACTATTTGGGGGATTTATTGACAAAAAGAGTATTCAAATCACACAACAAATTGAAGTGAGAAACTATCTCGCAATGTCCAGGATGGTGGCAAGAAATGGCGAGGATGAATGGAAATTGCATAAAAAATGAGATATTTTGTAATTTTTTCCTTTTGCTGGAATTCATGATTGTGCAGAAATTGAGATCTCCGGGCTGGCCTGCGGCTTCGTCCCGATTCACCAATGATGGAATTGCGAGAGGCAGATCGAGCCAGTGTGGATTGCAACGGTGATTATAGACAAAAAATAGGGGCACACACGAGCTTGATATAATTAATTGATATGATAGTTGATTGTGATAGTCCTGTTAGACCAAAAGCATAGAGCACGCTCGAGCTTGTACAGCAACTCTCAACAAGAGCACCAATGATAGATTTAATTAACTCGGAGTGGCCCGAATTATTAAACCCGGATAAGAACACGAATAGTAAATCCAATGATGTATTTAATTAACTCGGGGTGACCCGAATTATTAAACCCGGATAAGAACACGAATAGTAAATGAACAGATAGACGATGTTGTAAGGTCGCGGGGACCGTATATTGTATTATGATCGTAGTGATCAAGCTATTACAAGGGGAACGTAATGCTATTACAAGTAGTCGTTTAGGACAAAAGGTAGAACATGTCCTTCACAAGACAATTACTAGGCTATTTATGCAAAGGAAATTCCCACCAATTACTGCTAAATTCGTGGAAGGCCATGGGACTAAATCCAAGCCCATGTGGTGGGCCGTGGGACTAAGTCAAGGCCCATCATTTTAGGCTCGGAGGTAAGCTCCGGGCTTGAGACTCTTCTTGGGCTGCTCGGATTACATTCCCGGACTCGGGTCTCTATTATTATTGGGCCATTTCCAATATATCCATCATCAGTCCCCCCCACTCTCTAAGTTGCGAGAAGTCGACAACGAGAGAGAGTAAACATTTGGCCTAATCGAAGCCGCTTCGAGGCTCCATGCTTGGATGAATGCTTCAGCGCGCGTCAACTTGAATAGAAATATTTTGCTTATTCTGGCCAACACCTGTAAAACTTTTAGCCTTGTACTTGAATCCGTGATCCGAGTCCTCTCCGTTCGAGAACGGGCTGCCGGGACGACGCGGGGTCGTTTATTAGATTCTTGCTTGCGTGATTTTGCTTTGTTTTTTTTTTTTTTTGGGTAGTATGTAGTTATTTGGCCAAGAGTACTCTCAGTCCAAAACTCTTCCGTCGGGGTTGGTACGCGAGGCCGGACCTCGTGCCCCCTTAGGGTAGCCCTTCGACCCTAAGTCACCGGACTTAGGCCGTTAAGCTCTTCCGTCGGGGTAGTACGCGAGGTCGGGCCTCGTGCCCCCTTAGGGTAGCCCTTCGACCCCAAGTCACCGGACTTGTGCCGTTAAGCTCTTCCGTCGGGGTTGGTACTCGAGGTCGGACCTCGTGCCCCCTTAGGGTAGCCCTTCGACCCCAAGTCACCGGACTTGTGCCGTTAAGCTCTTCCGTCGGGGTTAGTACGCGAGGTCAGACCTCGTGCCCCCTTAGGGTGATGTTAACATTTTTGTGCCCGAGCTAGAGGCTCGGCCACGGAAAGGTTCTTCTGTCAGGTAGCTAGTGGGTACGGATCCCGTGCTGACCCTTAGGGAATGCATTGAGCGAGCAATATATATGTTTTTTTTTTTTTTTTTACAATCGGAATTGGCCCGTAACTCGGAC
This sequence comes from Ipomoea nil, assembly GCF_001879475.1. Taxonomy (NCBI): domain Eukaryota; kingdom Viridiplantae; phylum Streptophyta; class Magnoliopsida; order Solanales; family Convolvulaceae; genus Ipomoea; species Ipomoea nil. The sequence continues at coordinate 1,694,718 of NW_017619403.1, forward strand.
TAATTTTGCAATCGGAGGAACACTTCTATATCATAACGGATAGTTGGGCAGACCAACGTAAATGTAATAACCAAAAAATTGGCTCTCCACCAGGTAGTGAGCGAGGACGGGCCCGTATCACCGTTAGAGAATGCCAAAGTCGGGGCACACGCGCACGGCCACGACCATATATTAGACCAACCATTATATTTAGCTAAATAATTCAAAGTGCCCACATGGCATTCCAGTGAGAGGCAATCATATCACAATTCTTCTACATTTATATCGCATTTCAGTCTCCATTGAGCTGTTGTAGTCAGGTGACCAGAGGTATATTATGAGTACTCTTTTTGTGTCATATGTAAACTTGGGATACGAGATGCATTGCATGCATTCAGCTTAAATAGTTTAGGTCTTGAGAGTTTTGATGCATATCCAGCAAGTATAATAATTCTTGTAATTTGTAGGTAGAGTCTAGGAACAAAGATAAGATAAATTAAACTTACGTGTCAAATTTGCATACCATCATGATTCATGACCAGCACCGTACCACACCTGCATTGTCATGCAGATCGAGACCCCTCAGCATCTTCATAATTGAATATTCCTGTATGTTCATCATCCTCTTCTTACGAAACAGTACAGTGTCTTCTTCTTCAATTCCCCAAGAGAGCGAGAGAGACAAGTTCATCTTTACAAATCATCTTGTAATATTTGTCCTCATCCTGGGCGATTATTGACTGCAACTTTGGATACGGCCCAGCTCGATCTCACAACAAGCGTGGATTCCTGCTTGCTTTTATGATCGAGTTGGATAAATAATATAATATATGCAGCAGCCTGGAAACTTTTAATTTGGACCTCCCAAAATTGCTTCGTAGATCCCAATGTTATGTTAAAGTGAACAAAAATTAATGAATGAAAAATGGTATATGTTAGTTCATGCATTTGCGATATTGGCGCCCGCAGCGGAATCATTTGGCTCATTTTGTTGGAAGATTTCACTGTACACTAAAAACGTAAAGCCAATCCAAACATCTACGTGAAATGATGATCTCCAATAAAAAAGCTTGGATCTGTTATAATTTGCGAATCCCATGCGATAGGAGCAACATCGGACGCATATTCCCCCGGTATGAACCTTCTTCTCACGGTCAAATGCACGTCGCTACTGCCGCCGATCTGGTTCATCCATCATTCTCCGATCCACGACAAGGCTAAGGCTTTTCTGATCTGCCATCCGGGTGGCCGAAATACGAACGATGAGGATTCCAACGTAACCGCTGGAGCAAGGAGCGTTGTTAACGAGCGCTGCTTCGTTTACATGTAATCTGATCTGGATAGCCAGGCGAACGTACAGAACACAACAACGCTGCGAAACTCCGATGCTGTATGGCGTTCCCAAAAAAATCTCACGCCAGGCCACCAAGTCGCTGATCCCCGGCTTCCACTACTCTTCCCCTTCGTCCTTCTTGGCGTCTCCAGTCTCATCAGCTTGGACTAATCTCAGACTTCCGGCCGCCGACGGTGGAGGAGCAGAAATGGTTTAGTGATCCCGGCGCCCAAGGAGCCCTCTAAGAAGATCGAGGTGTTCTCGCCGGCGTTCTATGCCACCTGCACCTTCAGCGGAATCCTCACGCACACAGCCGTCACCCCTCTTGATGTTGTCGAGTGCAACATGCAAATTTACCCCTGCCCAAGGAGCTTGCAAATATGGGTTCTCGCCGGTTTTGCCGGGGAATTGCAGTGGTAGCGGAACGAATTGCACTAACTTCTCACCTTCCTCTCTCCGTCACGGGAAAATCGCAGGGAATGAAGGAAAAACATCACAGATCGAGCTCGGACCAATCGCCTGCATTGATCGAAACGTGGTAGGGAGTTCCTGGTGACGCAGCTAGCTTTTGCGTTTGAGAAAGTTGCTAGGATTTTGCTTCTGTTTAAACGCACCACTACTCCAATCAGATTAATTTTTCAATCCGGCATGCCCATTCATATGACCATGTCGCAGGAAATATAGGACTTCATGGATTTGAGAAGATGGCGGGGAGGCATGCAGCTCTTAAATACAGGATCACTGAAAATCTTCCTGCGTCGCGCGGGCCGGCCTTCTAGATAACAACTGGTGAGGTTGAGAAGAAGAGTATGGATCCTTAGTACATAATACGCAAGGTTTTGTGCTGCGGAGGCCCGATGTATAGTCCAGATCAGATCAAATAATGCGATGGAGATCGATGGGAACCCATTTGTCCCGAATTCGAATCGGAGTGAATTCAAGAAAATTGAGACTCCAGGATGGTGGCAAGAAATGGCGAGGATGAATGGAAATTGCATAAAAAATGAGATATTTTATAATTTTTTCCTTTTGCTGGAATTCATGATTGTGCAGAAATTGAGATCTCCGGGCTGGCCTGCGGCTTCGTCCCGATTCACCAATGATGGAATTGCGAGAGGCAGATCGAGTCAGTGTGGATTGCAACGGTGATTAGATTATAGACAAAAAATAGGGGCACACACGAGCTTGATATAATTAATTGACATGATAGTTGATTGTGATAGTCCTGTTAGACCAAAAGTCGAGAGCACGCTTGAGCTTGTACAGCACCTCTCAACAAGAGCACCAATGATGAATTTAATTAACTCACCCGGATAAGAACACGAATAGTAAATCCAATGATAGATTTAATTAACTCGGGGTGGCCCGAATTATTAAATCCGGATAAGAACACGAATAGTAAATGAACAGATAGACGATGTTGTAAGGTCGCGGGGACCGTATATTGTATTATGATCGTAGTGATCAAGCTATTACAAGGGGAACGTAATGCTATTACAAGTAGTCGTTTAGGACAAAAGGTAGAACATGTCATTCACAAGACAATTACTAGGCTATTTATGCAAAGGAAATTCCCACCAATTACTGCTAAATTCGTGGAGGGCCATGGGACTAAATCCAAGCTCATGTGGTGGGCCGTGGGACTAAGTCAAGGCCCATCATTTTAGGCTCGGAGGCAAGCTCCGGGCTTGAGACTCTTCTTGGGCTGCTCGGATTACATTCCCGGACTCGGGTCTCTATTATTATGGGGCCATTTCCAATATATCCATCAGCAATCAACCGTTAGCTCTTCAATATTAGTATATATTTAATATTGTATGCACTAATTTTTAGTTGCTCTTGCTTATGTCCCGTATTTGGATTCAATACAATTATTTTATTGACAATTATAATCAATCTTGAATATATTATCTTGCATTTGTAAACTTAGAATTACCTATTTAAATACACAAATTCAACATTCAATTATCTATGCATGAATAATTCTAATATAATCTTGTCTTTGATATACTTTAAAGTACTTATTTAAAAAAAAAAAAAAAACATTGGGCATTATCTCAATCGCCCAATGCGCCTAAAAAAACTAGTATATATAATAAAAACATAAAAAACTAGTATATATAATAAAAACATAAAACACAACCACTGACTGTCCAGCAGTGAGGAAGCTGGTGGTTGAGACGGCCATGGCCTTCAAATCTGGAACGAGAGCGCCCATGGCCGCCTCGACGCCGCCCTCGTTCCAGATCGGCCATGACTCTCTGGAACGAGGCCCTCATCACAGCCAGATATCTGATGTGGTGAGTTCTCTTGGAGGGGAATTTTTGAGTTCCGGTAATAACTGTTGGGTGACTGAGTTTGAGCGCAAGAATTTTCTGTCACTAATCAGAATATTGGGGTGGAGCAGAGCTACATTTCCGTTGTTGAATTTGGGTTTTGCACTGCTGGAACTCCTCTTGTTCTTTGATAGAACTGACTGGAATTAGACTAGAATGGTTGAGGTAGAAATTTTTCTCAAGAATTTTTTGTTTGCCATTTTTAAGCAGAACGAGTTGGAGAGGCAGAGATGGAAATACTGTTTGTTTGTGTCTAAGTTGGTTTTTGAGGCAAATTTTCAATAAAGTACTGTTATATATCATTTTTTTTTTTCAATTGAAAATGTACAACTACTCCAGTAAATAATTAATTTACACTTACTTAAAGCAGATATTCATTCATATGTTGATATACTACAACTGAATTATAACTACATAAATTGTCACTGAATCCATACTTAGGGTGTATTTAGTTTGCACATGGGAATCGGAATCGGAATGAGTATCAAATATTTAGTAATGGTAATGGGTTTTGGTAAAAGTATTTTGCATGTTTGGCAGTAGGGTGGAATGAGAATGATTAGGCTAAGGATGAATAATGGGATGAAACCCTTATAAAATAAGGGAATTAATTTTTCTATTAATGGAGTATTCCAAACTCATAGTAGTGTTTTAAAAACCAGTCAACCAAACAATAACAATCATTTTCATAACCAAACAATAACTCTGAACTCCTCTTGCCTAATGGATGTACAGAATTAATCATGTAAAAAGTATCAAAAAAAGACAAGTACAGAAAATTAAAAAAATTAAAAAAAAAAAAAAAGAAAAGAGAAGAAGTTGCAGTTCAAAGAGTTCAAAATCATATCTCATCACCAAAATAATGGTGCTTAGTAGCAACAATTCTTTCTTTGAGATATTGGCATGGATATAGGTTCTCTAGACATTTGTAATTAAGATTAGATTAAAGAAAACACTTCTTGTAATTCTTGTAATCATAAAATAGATAGTATGAAAATGGAAAACTGATTTCAGTAGCATAAAAAAATAAAAAATAAAAAATAACACTAAATTGAAAAATTGATTTGGCATCCTCTCATTTCTAGTACTTCATATGTTTGAACACATCTTATTGCTCACTTGGTGTGCAGTGCACTGATATTCTTTACACTTCACAGATACATATTGAGAAGGCATTGTTTAAGATACATAGAGGTAGAACTGAATATGGACTGTTAAAGAAAAAGGAAGAATCATGCTTTGGAACAATGAGAAATAATGATTAAGATTGTTGCATGTGTTCAATTAGATGTGTATCAATTTAAATTTGTATTTTAAACATGCAGCCAATTCGCTTTCCAAGGCAATTCGAATAATGTGTTGTTGCATTAATTTAGTCGACTAATACATCATTAACTTAGACTAAACCTGATTAGTGCAGTGGCGGTAATCCAATGTGAACATCACTAATAATATGAACAAACATATATAAAACGACGTTGTTTTTGTTGTGTGGGAAAGTGAAAATCATGAAGCTATTGATTTATTATAGAGGTTGATACTATAGCCAGAATGTCCCTTTTAACTAGTACATTCTTTTTAACCAGGACTATGTGGTCTAATGGTACCCGGGTTGGACTCTTCCATTTGGAAGGTTGTAAGTTCGAGCCTTAGTGGAGGCGTTATTGGCTCTTTGTATTTCAGTAGGTTGAGAGAGTATATGAACAGATACTACAATGTAATAGAGCTAGTAACATTCAAAAAAAAGTACATTCTTTTTAAACTTGTAAGGTCCTGACATGATCACAATAATAGCCAAGAAGTAGTTTAATGATAACATTCAGGTCAATATAATGACATGGAGGATATTCAAAGGAAGATTGTTGGAATTGGGCACCCAACTTTACTCCAAACTGAGTGGTTTCTAGACCTAGGGTCACCTAGCTAGCTCCAATGATCTCTCCTTCCCTTTGCTCATAGAAGAGGAAAACTTGTTCAACCAGAGGAAAACTTGGAAAGCGAATTGGCTGCATGTTTAAATTACAAATTTAAATCGATACACATCTAATTGAACATATGCAACAAACTTAATCATTATTTCTCATTATTTCAAAGCGCGTGCCTGCGACTAGTATATATATATATATATATATATATATATATATATATACATATATATATATATATAGGCTTTGGTTCCCATGAGGTCTCTACTAAAAATGAGATCATGAGAACCCATCATCACCATAGACTCGTTTAAATTTGATGGTTGAGATTAATTGAGTTGTATACATTAATTAAGTACAGATTTGCAGCATAAGGATAAAAGAGTAAATGTGTTTGTGGAGTTATTTATGGTGAGAATAATCTATTAATATTTAGCATATTAATAGACTAATTATGAATGGTAATAAATAATATATATTAGTGACTGGAGAGCAATATCAACGGAAAATAACGCAAGACCGGTGAAGCATAGCTTGTCCATGGCGGGAGACAATACGTGTATGTGTTCCTGCCCTGATTTTTGTATTAGTATTCCAACGGAAGTTATTGCATTACTTAGTAACGGCGTATGCAAAGTGTTCGACATTGACGGGCGGTAGTAGTTGTCATTTTTTAGTTGAGAATGGTGTTGTTCATTTACGACGATGTTTGTTTGTTTTTGTTTTTGTTTTTGTTTTTGTTTTTGTTTTGTTTTTTTTTTTAAATTTTATTTTTACGATGGTAGAGGAAATAATAACACAGTATAGTGTATGTGAGATGGGGGTTAATGCATTCTGCAGACATGCTGTGTGCCTGATGGGGGTTTTAGGGGGTATGGCAGTGACTTTTAAGAGTAATTGTGGGGGGGCATGTGCTTAAATTTCGGTAACTAGTTGGGTCTTTGCGTGGTGATGGTTATGAGAGTTGAGTAGGTGGAAGACATCCTAGTGTTGTTAAGGATTGCCTGTGCGTGTGAGTGAAGTGGATTGTGCATGTCTGTGCCTGAAACAATCAAGTGGTGCGCGTTTGGGAGGAAGCGAACAGTTTTATTGTTGCCATTTCACGGCCTGTGCGTTTAATTGTATGGGTGTGTGCATGGATTAGGTTGGGGAGGGATTCCACGCGGTGGAGGGAAATTAAAGCGACATTGTTAATCCATAGTGCACGGTGTGTGCGTGAAGCTAAAAGGGTATGTGCGTGTAATTAAAAGCGTGTGCGTGTAGACATATGGGTCTGTGCGTGTTAATCATAGTAATATTATAATTAAAAGCGTGTGTTTGTAAACATATGGGTCTGTGCATGCATGTGTTTGGGATTGGAGTTACGTGGAGCGGGGAAGCCTAAACGTCGTTACGTAATGTTAGACGATGGTGTGTGCGTTAAGTTGGTAGAGTAGGTGCGTGAGGAGGGTTTGAATGGGTGATCAGCTGAATGGCATTCGAATATTATAAGTGATGGTGGGTGCGTTTAAATATATAGGTTTGTGCGTGTGTTTGGCGATGGGTTGTGTAGTTGATTGGCTGACATGCAGTCGAATATTATAATTAAAGGCGTGAGGGTGTAAATATATGAGTCTGTTCATGCATGTGTTTGGGCGTGGAGTTTTCGCAGAGTGGGGAACCCCTAATGTCGTTGTATAATGTTAGATGACGGTGTGCGCGTTGAGTTTGTAGGGTATGTACGTGAGGACGGTTTCGATGGGTGAAGAGCCGAATGACATATGAATAGTATAATAGACGGTCTGTGCATTTTAATATACATGTTTGTGCGTGAGAGTGCATGTAGCAGTGTACTTCCAAATTAGTAGCAGGATTCCAACATGCTACAAAGAAAATTCATTAAATTCATTAAATTAGGAAATAAATGGAAATGAGGGGTAGGTGTAACTGTGTGTAGATTGTGTGGTATTTTTTTGAAGCATGATCATGAGTATAATCAGTTTGTTAGTGTTGTATCTCAAAGCATAAGTACGCGTGAGGGTATTCGTTATTTTAATTGTTTAATATTAAATGAACGGATTAAGCTTAAATAGCAGTATGGGTTGGTGCATTTAAGCGTGCGTGTTTATGTGTTGGTTAGCCTAAGTATTCCGTGTACTAATCTATGCATGTAAATGTATTATATAAGTTGCAGGTGGTGACGGTACAGTCTGGAATGCTGAAAATACGAATGGACAGACTTGTGTTATGGATGTCTCTCCTGGAGGTACTAAGTCGTGGCTACCGGAATGTGACGCATGCTTGAAACCATATGTAGGGCAGATATTCGATACAGTTGAAGATGGGATTAAATTCTATACAAAATATGCTATTGCGGTTGGATTTGATGTGCGTCGCAGCTCTGATAAAAAAAAAAAAAACAAATACGGTAATGTTTTGAGAAAACAAGTGGTCTGTAACCGAGAAGGGTATAAGGATACGCACAAGGTGATTACCATTTTATATAAACAGACACACCAAAATTAAACAAAAAGAAAATATTAATCCGAGTGTTATGGATTTGAAGAACCATGCATCCGTACCAAACATCTACCCAACCCCCCCTAAACCAAAAAAAGAATGGAATTGTAAGAACATAAACAAAAAAGAAAACAAAACCCAAAAAAAAAAAACCCGAACAATATCAAAAATAGCTAGACCGTAAAAAAAAAAAACAAAAAAAAAAAAAAAACAAAAAAACAAAACTACAGACGCAGACGGGGAAACCCTAATCGACCACCCACCCCACCCCCCCCCCCCAAACAAACCGAACAAAAGGGAACAAAAGTGAAATTAACTAAACTCTTTTTCGTTAGTTTCTCACTATGATGTTTGAAACTTTGAATAAACATATAGACTAACACAAGTATTAAAACAAACAAAAAAATAGACTAACACAAAATTTAATGTCACTGAGCTGGAAAACTTCTAAAATATTCAAGCATGCTGCTTATACAGTTGCACTTTGTTTTCTTCTCATCCCAAACAAATCCATGCACCCACCCATACAATTAAACGCATCGACTGTGAAATGGCAAACAATAAACACGAAAACAACACCCAAAAAAAAAAAAAAAAAACAAAACAAATACAAAATTCGCTAGACCGTAAAAAAAAAAAAAAAAAAAAAAAAAAAAAAAAAAAAAAAAAAACAGATGCAGACGGGAAACCATAATCGACAACCAACACCACTCCCCCCCCCCTCGGAATAACCCCGGCAAACCCCCAGCTACACACCACCCGTCGCCGCTCCAACCCCCCTTCACCAACACCACCACCGCCCCATCTATCTCCCCACATCACAGCCAAAGCAACCCCTACATCCATTGAATGTCAGACTTACACAGCCTCACCAGCAATACTTCAAACACAGTCGACGCAACCCCCCGCCCCCCACTCGAAAACACAGACAACACCCCACTACCATGCAAAAACCCCAACAAACCAACCTAAAACCAAAAATCATAAAAAAAAAACACCATAAACAAACACACAATTGCGAATACAGCACCTTGAACAACCGAGGAGGATGAACCACGTGGACGCATCGACCGCCTATTTGATGAGCAGTCCATGGAGGATGAGGAAGATGAAGACCACCGGCTACGAGAGAAAGCGTACGAGATGGGAGCCGGATGTTTCTCTACTCCGATGCAACCGAGAAAAGCGCGTAGAATGGTAATAACACAGTTGCGAAAGGAAAATAAAACTGGCGAATCGACTTCTAATCGGCCACTAATTAATGCGTAGAAGAAAATTACCTGCTTACCCCCAACAATTTAACGCGGCATATTATTCACCCAAATACATCCTACAAAATCATAACCATCAAAAAATATAAATGGACGCTCAGGATCGGTTCTCACGTCCTCACATAACTAATGTGTCCTCACTAGATCCAAAATATATATATATATATATATATATATATATATATATATAGGCCAAAGACCTTGTACTCTAATAACACCAGGTTACTCACTTAAGTGGGAGGTTGTGGGATAAAGTCCAGTGGAGGAGGCGATATTGGCTCTTTATGCTTCAATTGGTTGAGAAAGTAGTTATGAACAGATACTTTAGCGATATTGAGTCTTTGTGCTTCAATTAGTTGAGGAAGTAGTTACAAACAGGAGTTTTTACCCATTTTGGTCCCTTGACTATATATATATATATATATATATATATATATATATATATATATATATATATATATATATATATATAGGCCAAAGACCTTGTACTCTAATGACACCAGGTTACTCACTTAAGTGGGAGGTTGTGGGATAAAGTCCAGTGGAGGAGGCGATATTGGCTCTTTATGCTTCAATTGGTTGAGAAAGTAGTTATGAACAGATATTTTAGCGATATTGAGTCTTTGTGCTTCAATTAGTTGAGAAAGTAGTTACAAACAGGAGTTTTTACCCATTTTGGTCCCTTGACTATGGCTCATTCTCAATTTTGCATTCCGACTTTTAATTGTACCCAATGTGGTCCCTTGACTTTTAAAAATTACCCCAATTTGGTCCTCCGTTACCTTTTCCATCAATTAGGCGTTAAATTGGGGGGTATTTTGGTCTATTCACGGGGGTGCTCACCTGCGTCTTCTCCGGCTCGGAGGATGCGTTTTTGGAGAGCCCAAAATCCGCCATATTCGCTGATCAATCCATAGAGCAAGTGAGCGAATTCCCTGCACTATTTTTGAAGCTTGGCACATTGGACCCCAGCCTGATATCTATTCTTCACCGAGCATTCAAGCCGTCATGGATGACCTTACCGATCGTGCCGACCAGATTCTGTGCCAAACCATCGAGCATCACAGGTTTCATCAGCGCCCCGATCGATCCAATTCCTACCGGGCCTTCTCCTAGTAGATTCCCCGAGTGAATTTCTTGGGCAAGTCTGTCTTACAATATTATGTACTATGCATATAAAAGTCCACGGCCAATTGTGTTCACACTCACAGGGTTCGACTGATCAATTCATAGAGCAAGTGAGCGAATTCCCTCCACTACGACCAAGTTTTCGTCGAGCAAGATGTTTTTGCTCTTCACGTCCCGGTGGATTATCCCCTACGCTGCGTTGGTATGCAGTTCCCTGGCTACTCCAATGCAGATTTCCAAGCGTTGTTTCCATGAAGGCAATGGGAAATTCTTGCCGGGTAAAGATGGTCCCGTAAGGGGCCATTGGACATGTATTCATAAACCAGAATCATTACGTTGTTCTCTCGCCCACCAACCCCAAATACACGTTGCCGAAGCCTCCGATGCCGATGATTTTGGTCGTCTCCCAGTTGTTGGTAGCCTCCTGCAATTCTGAGAAAGAGAAATACCTGTCGAATTCGGATGTTGATGAGAAGAACAGGTTGTTCTGCCACGATCCTAACGGAGTTTTGTTGTTGGGGTTCGTGAAAGTTGTGTCTCCGTCGTGAACAGGAAGCAACCACGACGAGAAACTGCTTCTCCTCCGCCAGTCTTGCGGCTGCTTCCGCCACTTGATGGCCATCTCCCCCAACCCCACGAACGAACCGAACATCATGGCGAATCCGGCAGCCGCCACCGTTTCACGGTTACTGTTATTACCCTCTGAAACTCTCGTGTCATCGACGCCGAATTCTCCGTCCAGGCTCCCCACGAAATTATTCATCTTAAACACTTCGAGCCCATTAAAGATGGCATTTCTCGTGCCCTGATCTGGAGTCGGCGAGTTCTTGTGCCGATGCATAAACCGCCAGCAAGACATGATTACCCATTTCCTTAGGGTCAAGCAGATGAATGGACCAAAATATCCCCAACTTAACGCCCTAATGGATGGAAAAGGTAACGGAGGACCAAATTGGGATAATTTTTAAAAGTTAAGGGACCACATTGGGTGCAATTACAAGTCAGAATGCAAATTTGAGAATGAGCCATAGTCAAGGGACCAAAATGGGTAAAAACTCTTACAAACAGATACTGCATTATAATAGAGTCAGTATTGTGAAAACAAATCCCTTCAAAGCAATCGTTATACCCTGCACCACGGTGCACATAGCAATGTGCGTCCCACGCCTCCTCAAATGACGTCGTTTTATTAAGTTGTGTGGGAAGTCGATGCGACAGAGTGTATGTGTATTCTGTTATATAATTATGTACATTATGTTATACAATTGATAGTACTAATTTCCGGTTGTCGGTTGTATGTACGTGTGTATATGAATGTATAAATAGAGAAGAGGAAATATAGAGTAAATATGCCTCTTTTATTAATCCATCATTGTTCTTCATGTTCTTGTAGAGAGAAGCTAGAGAAAATGAATTTAGAGAGAGAGAGAGAAAGCTCATGTCCAAAGGGGGAAAAGATCCATCAACTAGAGGGCCAAGAGTCCTTTTTATAGGGGAAAGGAGGTGGCGGGTTTGACCCGTCACCTTTGACCTCGACCCGTAAATCGGGACCGAACCGCTTGATCCCGACCCGACTATAAGTGGGAACACGGACCCGGGGTATATAACCTATCATGAAGTCCCCCCACCCCCATCCCGTGCTCTGAGGACGAGTTAGCGAGGAAGGGTTGGGGCTGGAAAAACTGATTACACGGTCTGTGACGTGTGTCGGTTGCCTCGTTAAAAACCTTAGGCTAACCCAAATAACCCAATGGGAAAAAACTTCAACCAAGGGAAAAAGTACAACGCTAAACACAGTCTGGTGGACTAAAAAAGGTTGCCCAACCTAGGGGTCAGACTTGCAACGCGACTTGCTAGATTTACTTTACCGATTACGGGATTGAATTTTCTTATGATCGACGGATTGAACTTTTACGTGATAAGGGAAACTCAACTGCGCCGATCTTAGGGACCGGTTTGATGCAATCGGGAGATTGGACTTTTACCGCGGTCTTAAGGATCAAAAACCGATTCGCGTTCGGCTGGTTTTGATTACTATACTAATCACTTTGATTTGCTTTTGAGAACTACGAGTTACTTGGTCGGGTGTTTTCCCCCTTTTCAAACTCGGTTTACGAATTGAAATTCCCAGGCGGAGGGACACTAAGAGACCTGATGGTCTAACGATGACGAGACCACGGAGGTCATTTGTTGATCGAGAGGTTACGATGAGACCGGAAAAGTCAGTCAACTTAAACAGCGCTTCGGTAAACGAGCTAAGTCGGTCTACTCAGGAAGTGCTTTTGGTGAAACGAATGCACTTCGACCGATGAGCGAGCTAAACGCTTTGGTGAAATGAACGCGATTCGACTGACGAGCGAGCTAAGAGCTTTGGTGGAATGAACACGATTCGACCGATCCGCTCGGGAACACTTTAGGGAAGCAAACAAGAATTCGACCGATCCGCTCGAGAACACTTTAGGGAAGCGAGCAAGAAGCGAACGAGCTACTCTACCGATACAACCCCCCACTCCCTTAGGTGCGAAAATCGTCAGCATAAGGGAGTAGATACAATGGATTTTCGAGTTCGCCTTGCTAACTTAGACTGCGATTAGGAAATAACCCGACCGGACTCGCGGTGCGAATGCACCGCGCATGCATTGTTTTTTTGCTTTGATGGTAGGAAAGGCAACTCTTTGTCACGGTCCCCACATACGGCGGCAAGATGATAGTACTAATTTCCGGTTGTCGATTGTATGTACGTGTGTATATGAATGTATAAATAGAGAAGAGGAAGTATAGACTAAATATGCCTCTTTATTAATTCATCATTGTTCTTCATGTTCTTGTAGAGAAAAGCTAGCGAAAATGAATTTAGAGAGAGAAAGCTCATGGCCAAAGGGGGAAAAGATCCATCAACTAGAGGGCCAAGAGCCCTTTTATAGGGGCTAGGAGGTGGCGGGTTTGACCCGTCACCTTTGACCTCGACCCGTAGATAGGGACCGAACCGTTTGACCCGATCCGATTATAAGTGGAAACACGGACCCAGGGTATATAACCTATTTCAATAATTATGTACATTCTAGTATATTATTATGTACATTATTTTATACAATTATATAAATTTTTTATACAATTATGTATATCCAAATACGCAATTTTTTTAACAATTAAAAATTTATGTATATTCTGTTATACAATTATGTATATTCTATTATATAATTATGTATATTTTAAGATGCACAACATAATTTGCCGCCCCCATCTGCGCCAATCGCCAGGCATTCACCGTCACTCCATAAGCCATCTCTCTCATCGCTCACCGCCGTAACCATCTGCGACTCTGCCTCTCGCCCTCCAGTACCCCCAACGACCACTCCGCTCCAAGTCGTCGGTCAGCATAGCCATTAGCCAGTCAGGTCTTTTTAATTTTAATTTTATTTATTTTGTTTAATTATTGATGTTCTATATTGTTTAGTGTTAAAACTTTATTATGCGTATATCTGGGTTTTTTTTTTTTCTTGTATTTATAATTATTAGTTTTGATCTAATTATATTTGTTTTTTTAGGATGGCGGAAGTTTCAGAATTCGTATATGCTTATTTCATCAGCAAAGAAGCAATTGTTCGGATTAAACTCCCTAAGACACTTAATAGATCGTTCGAACACAAACCCAAAGTTGTTTTCTGTAATTTACATAAAACTCTTGCAGAAGATATGGGAGTCTTTAGCCACAATCACATTGTATATATGGTTGGGGGCTTTCATGGATGGTCATCACCATATGAATATGACAATGTTTATATGTTTGATCCAACCCAGTTTGACGAGCGGGATTTTCCGGTTCCGGTTGAAAATATTGAACAACTTCCTTACTCAAAACTTGCACCCATGGTTAATCCTTTTGTCATTCACATTGAGGCTGGGTTTTACTTGCTCACAATTACTGATAGAATATGCAAGTCCTCTGGCGTGCCCTTTCCCTTGCGATTTCAACACTTTGATCCAACCCATAAAGTGTTTGAAACCTGGCCACCCCCACCACTTTACCCACAGGATTGTGAAACCTCCTCTCTTTTTCCCCCTCTACGCTGTTATTTTTTAATTAGAGGTTATATCTATCTATGTATGGGAGGTCAAACTCGTACGCATGCATTTAAGTTCAACACCATGAAAATGGAATCAGAATGGGAGTGTTGCAATGCCATGTTGGATACATTTGACACGAAATGTATTTGCTTTCCCTTCGGTCATTTTGGCAATGTGGGGATTTCAGATGAATTTGCTGATGAGACTTGGATTCTAGTCTTCCTTAATTACGCTCAGCCCACTACATACTATGTTACCCTTCATGATGATGGTTATATTGTGCCTATATCTTCCAGATTTTGATATTGATATGCCTTACTCAAAGTCTTATCTTAGACATTTATCTGATATGGGAGGTGGAAGATTTTGTGTGATACGCAATTCTTTTTCAGCTCTTTTTCACTTGAATATGAGATTCAAACTTCTCAAAGTGGAGTTGTCAGTTCGTCAATTATTATTTTCTCAATGAAATTCAATCCTAATGACACCATCCGTAACACCATCCGTGACACCCGTGACACCAACACCATCCATAGCGGTCGTGGTCGCGGTCGCCCTCGCCCTCGCCCTCTGAGGTTTCTATATACCGGTCTCTGTATAGCGTAAGTACACCCCACCACATTCATTCTTTTCATTCATGTTTCTACTTGTGTGAAAAATCTTAATTGTCTGTATATTTATTTCCAGCTCTGCTCCTCCTCCAGCATCTCCCGTCAATGAAGACCAAGACAGGGGTGATAGGAAGATGAAGGGAAAATGGGAGAGTAGTGGGACCCACTGTGGCATGCATAAGAACAAGAGCTGTTGAGTAAGTTTTCTTCTTTTTCTTGTGTTGTTGGGATGTTAACTTTGCCTATTCTGTTTAATGCAACTTGGAAAAACTTTAAAATTTTCACTTTAGTATGTTGTATTTGCTTAATATAGTAATTAGCCGTGTTAATTTATTGGGAAAAAATGCTTCTTTATTTCTTACTGAAACATTGATAAATATGTTTCATTCTTTCTTATCTGGCTTTATTTAAGTTGTTCTTGATGGCTTATACATTATACATATACTTAGTATAATGTGGTAAATTTAAAAGCCAGCTATGGAAGAGCTTGTAAAGACGAATACATGAAACCTGCCTTTCTATACTATACTATATAGTATTTATTGGAGGCATTATATTATATTCTTCCTTTTGGGGCTGGCTGTTTTTCATCTTGAAAACCAGTTAGTTGTTCTACTATCTTTGGTTTCCATTCATAGTTTAGTTTTCCTGATCACATGTGCAGAGATAAGTGTTGTGCTCTGCTGCTTCTTGCAGTGAAGACTATTACTATTATCTGACTGCCGCTTCCTTCGTCCACTCTATTTTCAACCTCTGATATTCACCAAGCAGCTAGTCTCAGGCAGGCATGTTATATTTCTTTTGGGTACATGGATGTTGATTGAGTCATATGGCAGCTATGTTTGTTTTAACCAAATGGGACAATTTCTGGTTTGTTTCTGTGAAGATTGACTGACTTGTCTGATGGCAGGCAACAAAGTACATACTCAGTTATATTTCTTGTCTTAGGATTTGTGAACTTGTGGATTAATTATGAATTTTTTTTTTTTTTTAATTTCATTTCTTTAACTATTGCATTGCATTTAAACTTGAAATGATACTAGTACTTTTTAGTTTGTGTTGATACCCTGCTCTATGGTTTTGGAGGAACCAACCATCTCCTTTGGTCCAAAAACGACCACGACCGCTATGGATGGTATCGGTGTCACGGGTGTCACGGATGGTGTTACAGATGGTGTCATTAGAATTGAATTTCATTGAGAAAATAATAATTGACGAACTGACAACTCCACTTTGAGAAGTTTGAATCTCATATTCAAGTGAAAAATCAATACTGAAGACGTATATCACAAAAACATTTGGAGCTGAAAAAGAAATGCACATCACACAAAATCTTCCACCTCCCATATCAGATAAATGTCTAAGATCAGATTTGGAGTAAGGCATATCAATATCAAAATCAGTTTTACATTCAGCTAGTACCCTTTTACATTCAGCTAGTACCCTGGAAGATATAGGCACAATATAACCATCGCCATGAAGGGTAACATAATATGCAGTGGGCTGAGCGTAATTAAGGAAGACTAGAATCCAAGTCTTATCAGCAAATTCATATGAAATTCCCACATTGCCAAAATGACCGAAGGGAAAGCGAATACGTTTCGTTTGAAATGTATCCAACATGGCATTGCAATCCTCCCATTTTGATTCCATTTCCATGGTGTTGAACTTAAATGTATGCATACAAGTTTTCCCTCTAATACTTAGATAGATATAACCTCTAATTAAAAAATAACAGTGTAGTAAGGGAATAAGACGGGAGGTTTCACAATCCTGTGGGTAAGGTGGTGGGGGTGGCCAGGTTTCAAACACTTTATAGGTTGGATCAAAGTATTGAAAATGCAAGGGCAAGGGCAAGCCAGAGGACTTGCATATTCTATCAGTAATTGTGAGCAAGTAAAACCCAACCTCAATTTGAATGACAAAAGGATCAACCATGGGTGCAAATTTTGAGTAAGGAAGTTGTTCAATATTTTCAACCGAAACCGGAAAATCCCGCTCCTCAAACTGAGTTGGATCAAACATATAAACATGATTGTCATATTCATATGGTGTTGACAATCCATGAAAGCCCCCAACCATGTATACAATGTGATTGTGGCTAAAGACTCCCATATCTTCTGAAAGAGTTTTATATAAATTACAGAAAACAACTTTGGGATTGGGTTTGTGTTCGAACGATCTATTAAGTGTCTTAGGGTGTTTAATCCAAACAATTGCTTCTTTGCTAGTGAAATAAGCATATACGAATTCTGAGATTTCCGCCATCCTAAAAAAAAGAAAAATAATTAGATCAAAACTAATAATTATAAATACAAGCAAAAAAAACCCAAATATACCCATAATAAAGTTTTAACACTAGAACAATCAAAGTATTTAACATAGAACATCAATAGTTAAACAAAATAAATAAAATTAAAATTAAAAAGCAGCAAAATAAATTTATAGACTTGACTGGCTAATGGCTATGCTGACCGACGACTTAGAGCGGAGTGGTCGTTGGGGTACTGGACGGCGAGAGGCAGAGTCGCAAATGAGGGTTCGGATGGTTACGCCGGTGAGCGAATTATTTATGAGTTAGAATAATGAATTTTATGTGTTGGAATAATGAAATTTTTGGCATAAAATAATATATTTTATGAGTTATAAAAATGTACATTATGCTTTAGAATAATGTACATTATGAAGTATAAATATGTATGTTGCAGCGAGTCGCGTGAAAAAAAAAAAAAAAAAAGTAAATATAAAATGTCATTTTTGGACCGTGGTCCAGGGTCCACATAGCATTATTAACATTGAATTGAAACAACGAGATACAGAATTCATATTCGTAAGGTACAGAATTTCATAACACAAGACACATACACATGTTACATATTTACTTATTTTCCAAATCCAAACACACCATAATATGTCTAACAAAATGTGACCCAGAACACCAAAAATAGTAGAAATAGATGCATTAGATAAAGGTTATGAGGGCATTCTTAAACAACCCATTATTTGATAGACTGAAGAAAAATCCAAAACCACGGACAGAAGAACATACTATAGTAAATTAGTAATACATCTAATTAAAAAACATATAAAAACATTACGATGTCTAACAATATGTGATCCAAAGCATAAAAAATAACAGAAACAGATGCACCAGATAAAGGTTATGGGAGCATTCTTAAATAGACCATAAAAGGAAAAGATCATATAATAAGATATTACTTAGGAATCAAACTAAAAATAACCATTCCACCATTAAAAAAAAAAACACTATCAATTGTTTGATGTGTTATCAAATTTCAAAATAATTTATAAAATCAACAATTTATCATAAAAGTATATTGTAAAGCAGCAAAAGATGTGTATCTTAAAGATGTTAAAAATCTTTCAGCAAAACAAATATTTGTTAGATGACAAACTTTATTGTCTGTCTTTGATTTCGATATATATATATATATATATATATATATATATATATATATATATATATATATATATATATATATATATACCTAGGTGATGGATTTAATTCCCCGGGGGTATCCCGAATTATTAAACCCGGATAAGTATACGTACGAGATAAATAATTGGACACAAAGATATAATAAGGTCGCAGGGACCGTAGGTCGCTGGGGACCGTATATTTGTATTGATTGCCGCTAATAAGCTATTACAAGACTTAATAGGACAATAATGCTAGAAGATAGCAATTTAGGAATCTGTTGTGTAATAATCAGGTAGTGATCCGTCCCCTTGATAGGACAAGAGGGAGTTCTTTTATATCAGCTCAAAACTCCCCAACCGCACCCCTAGGATCGGCCCGCTTTGACCGGGTCCCCCCGGGACCGGGTCCAAGGCGGGCCGACTCGGCACGGCCGAGCTGCCGAGCTCGGCCTAGCCGAGTCCATCCGACTCGGCATGGCCGAGCTGCCGAGCTCGGCCTAGCCGAGTCCACCATGGACCGGCCCGTCAGTGGCCGAGTCCATGGTGGTGGGCTCGGGTGTACCGAGCCCACCCGTGGCTGGACTCGGCCCAAGGCCGAGATGCCTTGGGCCGACTCGGCCACGGCCCACTTGACTGGGCCGGGGGACTTCTCGGGTCCGTCTCCCCGGGTCGGTTCGCTCCGGGTCCAATATATCCATCACGAGTCCCCCACTCTCTTCGTTGTGATAAGTCGACAACGATAGAGAGTAGACACCTTGCGAGCCGACTCCTGTGCGCTTGCCCCGAGTTGATAATTAGCCGACCTTCTGTGACCGAGCTCACCATGTCCGAGGCACCTTGGGCCGAGCACGGGGCCCAACCACTTTGCCCCGGGTCTACTCCATACTTTCTTGTTCCGCTTTCCCGGGTCAGTTTGCTCCAATCATAATATATCCATCATGAGCGAGACTTCTTCTCTTCCGCATTCCTCTTCGGCCGACTTTGGTGTGATTCCATCGCAATCGGGACTTATTCTCTTCCGTAAGAACACTAACAAGTCTTGGACTCCCTGGCATCGTGTATGAGACTTTGATTTCTGAGTTCACTTTTGGGCGAGCTCATGAGGTAGTTGTCCTCCTCCCGGGTGAGCTCATGAGGTAGCCCCTCTTGGGCCGAGGTGCCTTGTGTCGAGGCGTCTTGGACCGAAGTTCGTTGATGAAGTAGAGTAAACACGAGTCGCACTCCATGGGTCCGAGCCCCACACAGCCGACCCCAACGTGGCCGACCCCAACGTGCCCGACCCCAACGTGGCCGACCCCAACATGGCCGACCCCTCAACATGGCCGACCCCAACGTGGCCGACCCCAACGTGACCGACCCCAACGTGGCCGACCCCAACCCCAACGTGGCCGACCCCAACATGACCGACCCCAACGTGGCCGACCCCAACCCCAACGTGGCCGACCCCAACGTGGCCGACCCCAACGTGACCGACCCCAACGTGGCCGACCCCAACGTGATCGACCCCAACGTGGCCGACCCCAACGTGGTCGACCCCAACATGACCGACCCCAACGTGACCGACCCCAACGTGGCCGGCCCCAACCTCAAGGACTAGACTTGATAGCGGCTTGATTAGTGTCATCCCTTCATTATCATATGGGTCTCGTCTTCCGCTCCACGACTTTGTACTTTTCCTAACATGCCTCTCCCCCTGGAGGTAGGCACATTTGTGTCTCTCCTCCGGGAGGCGGGCACATTTTATGTCTCCCCTCCGGTAGTTGGGCACATTTTATGACTCCCCTCTGGGAGGTGGGCATATTTTATGGCCCCCTCCGGGAGGTGTGTCCTTTTGTACCTTGCTTCGATAAGCATGCTTCCCCTCCCGGAGGTGGGCACATCTTATGCTCTTGCTTCCGGGAGGTGGGCACACCTTACGCTCTTGCCTCCGGGAGGTGGACATACTCTATGCTCTTGCTTCTGGGAGGTGGGCACACCTTATGCTCTTACTTCCGGGAGGTGGGCACACCTTATGCTCTTGCCTTCGGGAGGTGGGCATACTCTATGCTCTTGCCTCCGGGAGGTGGGCACATTGTATTGACTTGGCGTTTTGAATGGACAATCAGCTCTCCCTTATTGATTCTATTTTTTTTTTTTTTAGCACAATGCCTTATGTTAACCGCTTGAGCCTAGTCCTCCTATACTAAGCCACCGGGCTCCTCCGTCGGGGTTGGTACGCGAGGTCGGACCTCGTGCCCCCTTAGGGTACGTTAGCCGCATGAGCCTAGTCCTACCGGACTATGCCACCGGGCTCTTCCGTCGGGGTTGGTACGCGAGGTCGGACCTCGTGCCCCCTTAGGGTGCGCCATCCGCATGAGCTAAGTCCTGCCGGACTAAGCCGTCGGACTCTCCTGTCGGGGTTGGTACGCGAGGTCGGACCTCGTGCCCCCTTAGGGTGCGCAAGCCGCTTGGGCCGAATCCTGCCGGACTTAGCCACCGAGCTCCTCCGTCGAGGTTGGTACGCGAGGTCGGACCTCGTGCCCCCTTAGGGTACGTTAGCCACTTGAGCCTAGTCCTATCGGACTAAGCCACCGGGCTCTTCCGTCGGGGTTGGTACGCGAGGTCGGACCTCGTGCCCCCTTAGGGTGCGCAAGCCGCTTGGGCCGAGTCCTGCCGGACTAAGCCACCGAGCTCCTCCGTCGGGGTTGGTACGCGAGGTCGGACCTCGTGCCCCCTTAGGGTATGTTACCCGCATGAGCCTAGTCCTCCTGGACTAAACCATCGGGCTCCTCCGTCGGGGTTGGTACGCGAGGTCGGACCTCGTGCCCCCTTAGGGTACGTTAGCCGCTTGAGCCTGGTCTTGCCGGACTAAGCCACCGGGCTCTTCCGTCGGGGTTGGTACGCGAGGTCGGACCTCGTGCCCCCTTAGGGTATGCTTGGGGAGGTCGGGTGAGTACTCGATTCTTACAACATCGTCGGGGGGACTTGAAACATCGTTGAAGGGGACACTCCACCTCTTAAAACGTTGTAGGAGAGGACGGGCGACCTCTTGAAACATCATTGGAGAGGACAGACGACCTCTTGAAACATCATTGGAGAGGACGGACGACATCTTGAAACATCATTGAAGAGGACGGACGACCTCTTGAAACATCATTGGAGAGGACGGACGACCTTTGAAACATCATTGGAGAGGACGGGCGACCTCTTGAAACATCATTGGAGAGGACGGACGACCTCTTGAAACATCATTGGAGAGGACGGACGACCTCTTGAAACATCATTGGAGAGGACAGACGACCTCTTGAAACATCATTGGAGAGGACGGGCGACCTCTTGAAACATCATTGGAGAGGACGGGCGACCTCTTGAAACATCATTGGAGAGGACGAACGACCTCTTGAAACATCATTGGAGAGGACGGGCGACCTCTTGAAACATCATTGGAGAGGACGGACGACCTCTTGAAACATCATTGAAGAGGACGGACGACCTCTTGAAACATCATTGGAGAGGACGGACAACCCAGTGGACCGGGCAGGTCCCTTTGTGGACCTCCTCTATGACTGACACCTAATGTAGCAAGGTGTCATTGGAGGACTTCTTGTAGTGTATATCACGGGGGACTATGTAGGTTCTCCCCACCGGCTTGGCTTCGTCCTTGTCGAGGGGCAAGTAACCCATAACATGTTCTTCCGTTAGGTAGTGAGTGGGGGCGTCCCCCCTGTACTACCGTTAGGGAAATGCCAAGGTCGGGGCCGGCGCGAACAACCGCGACCATGGGGAACATATGTCAATATTTGAGCTCCTAGGGTTCGGGGGAGCCTGGTGCTCGACCTATCACTCCCCCTTGGGAGGGCCGGGGTAAATGTAGGCACCCCTCGAGAGACGTCGGGGCCAAGCAAGAGGGTTCGGACATCTCTTTGGAGCCCCTCAATGGGGTGGGTCAACAAGGTGGTAGCTTGTTGGGGCGCGACCATTCCCTCTAGGAGCTCGTTCATTCGCTTACGGAGCTGCTCGGCCTCGTCACGATTGGTGCTTGGAGCTCGACCACTTGTTTCCCGACCTCTCATCTCGGGAGGCCTACTCGCGTCGCCGCGGAGCTCGGGGCCCGCGGCTTGGCGACCTTCGGGGACATGATTCCTCCGCTTGTAGTACGTTAGGGGTTGGTGGACTCGGCATGGCCGAGCTCGGCATGTGCCGGACTCGGCCTAGCCGAGTCCACCATGGACCGGCTCGGCAGTGGGCGAGTCCATGGTGGCGGGCTCGGGTATACCGAGCCCATCTGTGGCGGATGTCACCCCCTCCCCGCGTGTCCGATGGTCGGGGTGAGTTGACATCCTCTTCGATTTGAGTGTTGAGTGCCCGAGGTAGCCGGGTGCTTGGACCGGTGCGCCCCTTGAGGGAGGTGGAGGCGGGGTTGGCATCCTTTGTGTGGCCTCCAGACCGTCGTGCGCACCTCCTTGGGGACCCTCTGTGAGGTGAGCCAAAGTCGTAGAGGATTGCTAAAGGGTAACCGCCCCCTCCTGTAGCGGGGCAAGATTTGGAGGAGGGGCGATGGAAGCTGGCAGCCCACCGCTGCGATGGTTGGTGAAGTGATCTCTCAAGTCCCCGACCTGGTGGAGGTGGCCGGTTGGAGGCTGGGGGCCCCGTTGGGGCCGTTCTCGGTTGCGTCGAGCTGGGTGCCACGGGAACCGTTGGTGTGGTCGAGAGTTGGATCTCGACCTTGTCATGGTAGCTGGTCGCGGTAGACCACTTGGATGTAGAATACGCTTGAGCTGGTACAGCAGCTCTCAACAAGAGCACCAATGATGGATTTAATTCCCCGGGGTATCCCGAATAAGTATACGTACGAGATAAATAATTGGACGCAAAGATATAATAAGGTCGCAGGGACCGTAGGTCGCTGGGGACCGTATATTTGTATTGATTGCCGCTAATAAGCTATTACAAAACTTAATAGGACAATAATGCTAGAAGATAGTAATTTAGGAATCTGTTGTGTAATAATCAGGTAGTGATCCGTCCCCTTGTTAGGACAAGAGGGAGTCCTTTTATATCAGCTCAAAACTCCCCAACCGCACCCCTAGGATCGGGGTTAGTTGGATCGGCCCGCTTTGACCGGGTCCCCCCGGGACCAGGTCCAAGGCGGGCCGACTCGGCACGGCCGAGCTGCCGAGCTCGGCCTAGCCGAGTCCACCATGGACCGGCCCGTCAGTGGCCGAGTCCATGGTGGTGGGCTCGGGTGTACTGAGCCCACCCGTGGCTGGACTCGGCCCAAGGCCGAGATGCCTTGGGCCGACTCGGCCACGGCCCACTTGACTGGGTCGGGGAACTTCTCGGGTCCGTCTCCCCGATCGGTTCGCTCCGGGTCCAATATATCCATCACTAGGAATGAAATTTTCATCCCTGGCTTTCTTACTAAAGAATTTTTGATGGATAAGTGTTTTGAAAGTTCAAGATGACGGAGGAACATGACAAAAAACCCATTCTTCAACCAACTACTAATCTAACAATATATTTAAAAACAATTTTCCCCACGAGACAAGTTATTCATTTGGTGTATGTTTACTACAAACGTTAACAGTTCTATGTTTTTAAAGTTTTTATTTATTTATTTATTTATTTTAAGTTTTTCATTTGGTGTTACATGTTATTTTTAAGTGATAGACTTATGTCATCATGAATTAAGTAACTAATTGTACTCCTTCCGTTCCAATTTTATAGAGATGTTTAATAATTAGCTATTTATTGTAATAGTTATTTTGACTAGTTAATAATATTTGTGATTTTTTAGTACAATAATTTTATTAGGGATTTGTATAAAAATGTTTGATAAATTAGCTCATTACATGTAAAATGATTTATAAGGACATGAATTTATTGACTTACAATATTGCAAAAAAAAAAAAAAAATATATATATATATATATATATATATATATAGAGAGAGAGAGAGAGAGAGAGAGACTCGCGTGCTGCGAACCGCGCGTCCAGGAGAGAACTGCGAACTATTCAGTGCGTGCCAGTCCAGATCTAGGTGCATCTAGAGTTATAAGTAAGTGCACCTAGATGAAAGTAGGTGCACTTGTAGATGAAAGTAAGTGCAAGGTGAAAGTAGGTGCACCCGATCATGTTAACAAAGCAAAATTACATGCATCCACTTGTATGTGAAACTATGTGAACTTGTAAGTGATTTTACCTGCACTTTTTACTTGCGTGCACAAACTACTTGCACATATAACACATTTACATGCACTAAAGGACACATGGCGCGCGCGGGATAGTTCGCAGTTCTCTCCTGGACGCGTCATCCTGATCGCATATATATATATATATATATATATATATATATATATATATATATATATATATATATATATATAGGCATGTGGTAGAACAAGCTATGGAGGGACAGATCTGAAGATGAGTTGAGTTGGTGGCTTCTGGAGGATCAATTAGTCATGTTTTTTTCCTGTAATTTAGAGTCTTGATTTCTCAATCCTCCATTTTCAGGCTTGTGATGTGATTTTCTAAAACCTTGTATTCATGTTTGTCATTGTAAATTACATTGTTTCATCAAGAAAGTAGCTGACAAGTTGAAGAACTATTATACCTCAAAGGAAATAAATGCTCATTAAATTTGTATGCAGTGTCCATTGCAGTTGTTTTAATGTTCATTGCATTACTATTTATTGCTTTTGGAATTGATGATGTTAATCAATGAGTGTGTTCATTTCCTTTCAATTAAAAGTTCAGCACTACATTAAAGTTGAGGGTACAACATGTTTGGTGCACCATAAGTTTAATTTATGGTACACAAATTGGTTAAACAGAGACCATACCCATTGCTTTTGAGGGTGTGTTTGTTTGGTAAGTTTAGCACTCAGGTATGAGTATGAAAGTGATTGATATTGTTTGGTTGATTGGTTTTAAAACATTACTATGGGTTTGGAATATTCTATTAATGGAAAAATTCATTTCCCTTATTTTATAAGGGTTTCATCCCATTATTCATCTTTAGCCTAATCATTTCCATTCCACCTTACTACTAAACATTTAAAATACTTTCACCAAAATCCATTACCATTACTAAGTATGATATCATTCTTATTCCAATTCTCATGTGCGAACCAAACACACCCAGAATTTTCCCACAAACATGATTAGGTAAATTGTACATTTCCCTTGAAACTTCCTTCTCTTTTTGTTCATTAAGTTAAGTTATTTAAAGATTAGGTTATAGAAATTTATTGAATATATGAAACTCAAAAATGAAATCAATAAAAAAATATAGATGTGTGTCCAATATACTACTCCCTATTGGGATAATGGGAATTTTTTTTTTTTAAACAAACTTCAAATCTTCAAAAATTAAAACAAGGTGGGGGCAAAGATCCCCTGTCATAGTTATCATATGATATACACAAACATATCAAATCCTATAGCCAAAAAGGAGTATATATATACTTATAGAAGGGTAAGTGATGATGATCATGAGGATTGCGGTCGATCCCCACAGATCGTGCCAATGTTAAAAACGCGTTTCAATTGGATTAAAAGAAGCACAATTTAGAAGGTGATGCAAAATTCTAAGCTTCAATGTAAGCAGCAAGTAGAGGTGTGCTTAGTTGCAGTGACTTCATCAATGTGAATAATTTCCTTTCTTCCCTGCAGGCTTGAAGTGTGGCTAAGCCTTCCTCCATTAATGGCCTTAGCTTCAAGGGCCTTCTGGCTCACAGCTCGATGAATCTTGGTGATCATCTGCAGAAACGCCTCTTCCACGTTCAGATTCTCCTTCGCAGACGTTTCCAGGAAGGAGATGCCCTCCAGCTCCGCCAGGCTTTGCCCGTCTTCTTGGTTGATCTCTCTCGAGTTTTCCAGATCGCATTTGTTGCCCACCAGGACAATCACCATGTCTGAGCTCCCTTGCTCCCTCAGCTCCACCAGCCATTTCCTCAGGCTCTCGAAGGTCGCTCTTCTTGTTATGTCGTACACCAGTAGCGCCCCCAGCGCTCCCCTGTAGTACGAGCTTGTGATGGCTCTAAACCTGCAAATTCATGGTTCCTCAATGTTGAACGGAGGTCTGAAGGGTCAAATCCAAGCTGTCCAGCACTAAACCGCTAAGGAATTGTTGGGTGGTGGCCCAAGGACTAAGTCTAGCACCCCTCTTTCGAAAACGTGACATTAGCTGCTATGTACGTATAAAGAAATATAATTGTTTCTTGGCTAATAGCTTTCGGCATGGTGATAAGCATTTGATCAATAGTTATGCAATAGACCCGGGTCCACCTTGCAAGATGGATTCCAGTCAAAATACACAATTTACCTACTGAATGTTCACAATTTACATATTAAATGATCACATTCAGTATATAAATTGTGAACATTACGTATGTAAATTGTAAATATTTTGTATATAAAAATTGTGAACATTTAATATGCAAATTTTGAACATTCAATATATAAATAGTATATTTTTGGACCCGGGTCCACCTTGCAAGATGGACCCAGGTCCACGGAAAAATTTGCCACGTTTGATCCTAACAACTTTAATTTTGTGCTAGGGAATTGTTGGGCAAGACCTAAGTGGCCCAGTTCACTACTAGGTGGCTAGAGAATTATTGATCGATGGTCTAAACGCCAAGTCTAACAAACGTGGCGCTAACTGTTATATATGTATAAAGAAATAAAGTTGCATCTTTGCTATTAATTTTTCGCACAATATATACACTTTATTAATATACACTTTATACTAATAAATTTAATTTAATGTTAGGAGATTGTTGTACTAGATGAATGGCTAGAAAATTATTAAGTGGAGGTCTAAAAATCAAGTTTAGTCCTCAATATTTCAAAAATGTGTAAACTAGGAAATAAAGTTATCCCTTCAATACTAGGATCCCAACAAGTATAATCAAACAAACAACCTTAATTTTATGCTCACAAACAAAAGGTATGAATTGGATTGTTTGAAGAAGATAAGGATGAATGAAAGGATACCTTTCTTGGCCAGCAGTGTCCCATATCTGAGCCTTGATGAGCTTCCCACCCACCCTAATATTCCTGTAAGCAAATTCAACACCTATGGTGGGCTTGGAATCCAGATGGAACTCATCTTTCGCAAATCTTGACAGCAGATTAGACTTCCCCACGCCTGAGTCTCCGACAAGAACCGCCTTGAACAGGTAATCACACTCTTCATCAAACGAATCTACGGCCATGATTCAACGCCACAAAACATTAACCCAAAACCTAAATATAGTATTCAACTAAACCCCACCCTGCTGTCATGGGAGAGAGAGAGAAGAGAGAGAGAGAATTGAGGAAGAAGAAGAAGAAGAAGCAGAGGGTAAAACATGGGCTTTCTATCATAGTCACTTACCTAAAATGAGGAAGCGAGTTCATGAAGGGAAAAAAATGTTAATGATGATCTGGACCATGGGTGTTTTAAGTGGACAAATCTGAACCGTTTATTTAGACCAATATATATATATATATATATATATATATATATATATATATATATATATATATATATATATCTAATCTAATAAAATGGTAGTATTAACGAAAATGGATCAGGAACAATATTAGGTATATTTGGTTGTATTCTTCAATGGGAAACCATTGATTAATGATACGACATTATGGCGGTTCCTTAATTATTGGTAATACAATATGTCTTTTCCCTCCTCAATATATTGCTCACCTCTTAAGCGCGTATTCAACACCAGTTAAATTAGTCTCGTTCTGCGATACATATCTATACATTAGAACTAATGTTTCAGTAAGACAATATTTTCCATTGTAAGATACAATATAAATGTACAAACATTAAATTGTGTGCATTCAAGTTGGGCAAATTGCACACTCTAGACTATGTGTATTCATATTGTGTCTCACAATCTCACGAAAATATATTTTCTTATTTGATTATCTATGTATATATTACGATTAGTAATTCTGATCCCAAATTAACTCTTATTAAATAAGAACTTTTTAAGGTACAAAATTAAAGGTGACTTCTTCATGTAAGATCTTCTCACAGATCTTTATTTTTTAGATGACTCAGGTTTAGATGAAAAATGTAGTACTTATGATAGAAATGTAATACTACTAATTAGGGATAAATTGATTTTTACTATAAAGGAATTAGCGTAATTAATGCTTGTAAGGAAAAAGTTATACTTTTGAGAAAATGTAATACTTTTAAATCAAAATGTAATGTTTAAGGGTTGAAGAGTTACTTAGGAGTAAAAATATAATACTTATAAGGAAAAAATTGGGTATATTACTTATAAGATAAAATGTGATACTTATAAAAAAGAGTTAATTCCATTTTTGGTCCTAGATTTATAGGTGACAATCCACTTTTAGTTCTTTTTTATTATAACATTCTCATTTGGTCCTAGTATTATTGTGGTATGACCATTTTTAGTCCTTTATCTTCAAAATTATTGAAATATCGTTAAATACAAAGACATTTCAATCTTTTTTATATAAAGTATGTTGAATCGCTATATTTTTTATGTTTATTTTTTTGAAAACATTCATAATTAAAAATGTCCTTATATTTAATAATATTTAAACTATTTTGTTGATAAAGGACTAAAAATGGTCATGTCACGATAATACTAGGATCAAAAGTTAACGTTCTAATAAAAAGGACTAAAAGTGAACTGTCACCTATAAATCTAAGACCAAAAATGAAATTAACTATTATAAAAATGTAATATTTAAAAGGAATAAGGTTCAAATTGGCCACGGAACATAACCTGAAAATGCAATTGGGCACTAAACGAAAAAAAAACGTGCAATTAGGCCACTGAACCCTCCAAATGTATGCAATTTCACTGGATAGCAGGTTACCTGCTTATGTGGTAACTGAGTTGGTATTTTTAATAATTTTTAATAAATTTTAATAATAAATTTTAAAAAAAATTGAAAAAAAATTAAATAAAGGGGGGTGGGGGAAGGGGGTGGCCGGCGGCCACCTCGTCTGATTTTTTTATTTTAAAGTTATTATTAAAATTTATTAAAAATTATTAAAAGTGTCAACTCAGCTACCACGTAAGCAGGTAATCTGCTAAAATTGATGGTAACCTGCTATCAGGTGAAATTGCATATATTGGAGTGTTTAGTGACCTAATTGCAATTTTTCTTTGTTCAGTGACCTAATTGCAGGTTATATTCAGTGACCAATTTGCATATTATTCCTATTTAAAAATTAAAGAGTTATTTAATTAAAAAATATAATAGTTATGAACAATTCGACCAATCCTACATATGATGATCGGTGTAACACTCTTATAAGAGTCTTTGTCCAAAATTAAAGTCAAATATATTATAGAAAACTAACTACTACTCCAACCTACTAGTTTGTTTCCCCACACTAATAAATTGGTACTGTACAATACGATTATAAAAAATGAATAAATAATATAATAATTATTAAATATAGTAGATTAAACATCAACAACTAATTAATTAACAATAAAATAAATATTAAGACAATTTAAAAAATAAAAATTATTTTGGTTGGGATTCAAACATTGGGTATGAGTCACAACTGGGATGTCACGTATCATTGGCGGATGATACAGCACATTGGTAAGTAGTCTGTCAGTGACAGTGAAAAGTGACAACCAAATCATACAAATGATACTATGATTGTATTATTGTAATTTAGGCATGACTCCATGTTTGTCGATTTGTGTGTGTTACCAAACTGTGGTATTAGCAGGGAGGGCAACCTTGTCAAATGCTAACAGATACCTTAATAATTACGTATATTAAAGCGGTGGATAGTGATTTGCATATCCTATATATTTAGTTTGGTCCTACTTTAGATGAAAATTTGATCTATTTCTAAGATTCCATGTAGTTGGTGATTATGGGCATCAAATTATTAAAAAGAAAAATTAATTGGGTATATTAAAATAAATTGAACCTGCCTCAAGATAGTGATTGAGTGGGTAGAATATAACTCTCCTATCTAAAAGTTACAAGTTTAATTTGATCTTGTCAATACTCAGTCAGTTGTCCTCTGTGGCTGTGTGGTTTGCGCCTTTACCAATTGCGTAGCTTTACACAGAATTAACCAGAGAGTTAATATAGTGTACACTCTCCTCAAATTCTTGTCATTTCTCTAATCTCTTAACGTTATCGAAAAAAAAAATCTTCATTTTCTAATTATTAAAATGAGATCACAAAATAAGAGTTATGGAAAAAGTAAAAATGGTAATAACTCCTGCCAAACAAAGAGGCTAACCTATTTCTCTATCATATCTTGATTTTTCAAAGGAACTCTTTGGTCCCTATCCTCTATGAAGTGAAAAAAAAAAAAAGGTAAAAATGGTAATAACTCCTACCAAACATAGAGGCCTATTTCTCTATCATATCCTGATTTTTCCAAGGAACTCTGATCTTTGGTCCCCATTCTCTATCAAAACTTCATAGAAGGGGACAAGCTAATAAGGCCAATGTGTTGTGGCCTTTTGCATCCCTGTTCAAAAGGGATATGAGAGTAAGGGGTATTTGATTTGCTGAAATATATTTTTCATGAAAAATATTTTTTTAAAAGGGAAAGAAAATAATGTTACATATTGTTTGGTTAGATGGAAAATATTTTTTATTAGATTTTTTTTTAAAGGTGAAGAAAGTTTTTTCCTAACTCATTTTAGGTATTTTATTTTTTCATATAAAAAATTTTCTATGGAAAATTAGTATGACAATTTTGCACTCACCATATTTTACTAATTACTCTTATTGTTATATTATTATTGTTGTGTAGGGTTATATTTATCATTATACTTATTATTCCTTATCATTTCAGACCCAAAATAGAATTCATATTCTCAGTAATTTCTTTTCCACCAACCAAACAATAGAATCCATTTTCTTAAAATTTATTTTTCATGAAATTTTAATTCCATTCCTCTTCAAATAAGAGTGTCAAAATGGATTGAAGCTTAAAAACGAGACTTGAACTATCTAATCAATCATTATTGCATGGACCATAGATAAAAAGTACATTTTTAATATACTAAAGATACATTATTTGTATACTAAAAATACATTAATTTAGTACTAAAAGTACATTATTTTACATATATTATCAAATAATGTGCCTTCAAGTACATAAATAATGTACTTTTAGTATATTAAAATGTACCCTATATTCATGTTCTCCATACAATAATTTGCCCTATCTTATAAGGTGGGTTACAGGCGTACGAAAAATAAAATATTGACTTGTGAAGAAATGGACTTTGCAAGCTCAACTCATGTGGCTTCATGGACAGTGGGCCAACATTAATTTGTTTTCTTAAAATATGAAATGTTTGTAGGTACATTATTGTATTCATAATTGCATATACCTTTCAAATCATATAACATATTATTATTATATTCATGGTATATGATAAAAATTTAGTATGATTCTTTGTATTCCTCAAAATATACATATCTTAATTTGGGCCAACTTCATTTTTTGAATATTATATCTTAATTAATTGAAGTGAACTTCATTATTAAATATCCAAATTTTGGGCTTTCATATAAAAACGAATACAAATTATGATTATAAAAAATAATTACCATTAAAATATAGTTTGTATAAGTTAAAAATTATATATAATAATTTATACGTTAAACTATAAAATTACATGCAATATAATCATTTTCTTTTTCTATTTCTTACAATTTAAAATACGCAATCCTTTTTCCATTTCAAAATAAGCGCATAAAAGAATTGATATTAGAAACTTGTAATCATTAGAGCAACTTCATTAGATGAGGATTTTATTTGATTTTTATAGAGATAACTAGGAGAAAGAACATGAAACGAAAAAAGAACGAAAACGAAAAAAAAAAAAAAAGGAACTAACACACCTAGTGGTGCATGTAATGCACGCATTTGTTGGGCGTGCAATTGAGGAGAAAGAAATTGTTTTTTTTTTAGTGAGACAGTGAGGGGTCGTTTACTAACTAAATTTCCGGAAACTGGAAAATAGAAAACATGTTTACTAATACAGTTTTCTATTTTGAAAATTGAAAATAATTTTTGAAAATTTCTGTAAAATTGGAACACACTTAAAAACTGTTTTCAAAATGAAAAATAGAATCATCTATCATCTATTTAGTTATATGTCACTATAACCACATTACTATGATTACATTCATTATCATCTTATTTTACTTATCACTATCTTCTATCTTTTCTACTTACTTTACTTATTTAAACATATTTATTTGCTTACACTTTAAAGTTAGATATTATTTACATTATCAAAATTAAGAATTAAACTATATATAATGTTTTAGATTTTGATTGAACTCAATAGATTATTAGTTCGAATATTTTTAATTATGTTACATCATAATATAAGTTCGGTCCAGATATCGGATGTTGAAATCTCACATATATTGAAATTCAAAGTAAAAGTTATATATTCATATACATGTCATTCAAATGAATATATCAAAAAAAAAAATTTAAATATTAGCTAAAAAAATCTTAATATTATCTAAATTAAATTTTAGGTGAAAACTGAAAAATTAGAAAACAGAAAATAGAGAACAATTTTCTGTTGGTAAACAAGTTTTCTAAAAAGAAAACAAAGAATGAAAACTGAAAAATTAGAAAATAGAAAACAGAGAACAGTTTTCTGTTAGTAAACGACCCTGAGTCTCACCAAAAAAAAAAAAAAAAATCAATTCTTGCAAGGCAGCTCCAATCTCTCTCTCCACTCTTCGGCAATTTATATCTTGCACCACGGCGCGCGTGCATTGTGCGCCCAGATGCAAAACGACGTCGTTTCAATTTTATTTTTATTTTTTAAAAAATTTCCCGCCCCAGTGTTTGGCAGTTAATTGTTCTTTAAAAAAAAAAAAAAAAACCCATGTTCAAAAATGTACATAATGTTATACTAGAATACACATAATTGTATACATGAATGTACATAATTATATAACAAAATATACATACTCTTTTTTAAAAAGATAATACACATAATCTAACATAATACATAATAAACATAAACTTTTAACATAATACACACAACTCTTAACATAATACACAAAAATTTCCTGATTCGAATGTACATAATTGTATAAAAAGAATGTACAGAATTGTATAAAAAATGTACATAATTGTATGAACAAATATACATAGTTATATGAACAAATATACATAATCACAACAACTTCCTACCGCGCCTCCCAAAACGACGTCGTTTTGGGAGGTGCGTGGCGCACAGTGCTACGCACACCGTGGTGCAGGGTATAACGATGGCCACTCTTCTCTTTCTTTTATATAAGTAAAAAGCTACAAAAACCTTACGAAAATGACAAATTAAGAGGCTCTTAGTTATGGAGTTTTTAATTTAATTTAACTTTGTGGTCTACAGTGGATCTCTATTTATGGTCAAAAATCAAAATACTCAAATATGCACTCATATCAGAAGACAGAAGTCTGGCTATTATTATTGCAAGCCTCAAACGGGGACAAAATGAGCTGCTGCTTTTCATGTGAATTGAAATTCACCCACTTTTACCAAACATTAGGACATCTACAACCATAGCGATTAAATGAGAAAAAGGGGAGAAAGATGGTTCAATAAAGTAATATATAATTATATATTGTGTAGCAGTTAGAAAGAGTAGGACCCACACAAAAGGGAGAAAAGGAGAGAAGAGTTGAGAGAAAATAAGAGAGGAAATTAAAAGGGGTGAAAGAAGAGTTGGCTCATAAAATGGGCAGATAAAGAAAAAACATTGTGGATGCCATTAGAAATCTTAAATCAAATCATTGCACCAAAAAGAACACTTCTTTAACTACACTACAAATATTTTCTTTAGCTGGAATAATAGTTGCTCAGTGCTTTATTTTAAAGGGAAAAAGTAAAAATAGGTCATTGAACTATTTAGGATTGCAATTAAGTTATAGAACTCGAATAAATTTCAATTGATTTATAAACTTGAAAAAAAAAATGCAATTAGCATTTTTAGCAGGTTATCAACAAGTTTTTACTGATTAAGATGATATGTGTATATTTTAATTTTAATTTTTTATTATTATTATCATCCTACTAAGCATTTGACCCTTAAAAAAAAAAAAAAAAAAAAAAAAAAAACTAAGCATTTGAACCTAAGTCGAAACCATGCTGGAGTTGCATAATAAAATATTTTCATTAAGCAAAGTTAGCAAAATTAGAAAGGACAATGCAAGAAAACACTGTCCAAATATTTGTTTCGACTTTGCTTAATTGATAACTTTGCTTAATGAAAATATTTTATTATGCAACTCCAGCACTTAGGGTCAAATGTTTAGTTTTTTTTTTTTTGTTTTTTTTGTTTTGTTTTTTTTTTTTTTTGTTTTTTGTTTTTTTTAAGGGTCAAATGTTTAGTAGGATAATAATAATAATAATAATAATAATAATAATAATAATAATAATAATAATAATAATAATAATAATAATAATAATAATAATTAAAATATACGCATAGCATTCTAATCAGCAAAAACTTGTTGGTAACCTGCTAAAAATGTTAATTGCACTTTTTTTCTAAGTTCATAGATCAATTTGGAGCTTATTCGAGTTCGATGGCTTAATTTCTATTCCCCCAATAGTTTAATGGCCTATTTGTACCTTTTTCTATTTTAAAATTTCATATTTATTAATCATTTGTATAAAAAATTATAAGGGGTGATCATATATTCATAGTTAGTATTATCATGTATGATATTATATTATTAGGACTCTATATTTTATGCACACTAAAATTCATTTTCACTCTCTTATATTACTAGGAATATTAATATTTATCATTCCTATCATAAGACTCTTTGTATCCGTATAAATACATATCTTCATCATGTACTTTAAATCATCATGGATTGATCGATAATAACATCATTCTCAGAACTATTGCTCTCATATGATATTAGTAAACCAAACGATCCATGACTACAAACCCTTACAAAAAAAATAAATAAATAAAATAAAAAAATAAACCGCCGCCACTAAACCCCATTGTGGCGCTACTGCCGACCAATGACACCACCTCCTCTTCATGCAACATCTTTGATATTGTTGATCCAACCATAACCCCGATAAATACCTTACAAATAGTTCATCAATTTATCTCCATTAAATATAATTCCTCAAACTATCTATTAAGGCTCAAAATGAGTGTCTTGTTGTAATCGTGCTCCGGATGAGTATTATGTTGTAATCGTGCTCCGGATGAGTGTTTCGTTGTAGTCGTGCTCTAGATGAGTGTTCCGTTGTAGTCGCGCTTCAGATGAGTGTTCCGTTGTAACTGCCTTTCTGGATGAGTGTTCCGTTGTAACTGCATTTCTTGATGAGTGTTCCGTGTAGTTGCGCTCTGGATGAGTGTTCTGTTGTAGTTGTGCTCTGTATGAGTAGATGTGTCAACGGGGCAGGGGCAGGGCGGGGCTATGAATATACCCTCCTTCCCCGTTCCTAGAACCCCAACCCTATCCCCGTTCCCAACCCCATCCCTGCCGAGGATGGGAAATCTTTCCCCATCCTCATGGAATCCCCCTCCCTAGTCAGCCTTTAATTAAATTAGTTTTTTGTTTTGTTTAAATAATAGTCAAGCTAGTATAATTCACAATATTTATATATAAAAAACTTAAATATTAAAATTTTAATCTTAGAATAGTTAAATCTTCATTAATTATCAATAGCAATCAAAATGTCAAATATTAAATTAATTTTCGTACAAAATATAACACATCCATCCAATATCCAAATATAATGCAACATATCTAAAACTTTAATAATAATAATAATAATAATAATAATAATAATAATAATAATAATAATAATAATAATAATATTATTATTATTATTATTATTATTATTATTATTATTATTATTATTATATTTTAAAAAAATCGAGGACTGGACGAGACGGGGCGAGGAGGGGTATCCCCATCCCCACGGGGAATTAAAAACATTCCACATCCCCGTCCTTCTTCGGGCGGGGATCAGCGATCCCCACCAGAGACGGATAAAATTGACATCCCTATGGATGAGTGTTCCATCATAGTCGATCATGCGGTCAAAAATTTGGCTGTCAGGATTCTTTTATTTTAATCGTGACAAAGTAGCATTAGACAAACATTATCCATGCAAATCTCTTTCACGTTCAAAATTGGGTTCCACTTCCACATCACCCAATTTGCAAAAATTTACTATACACACCACATCCCTACAAATCCAATCAACTTTCAAAAGTGGGTCCCAATATATTAAAATAACATTAATAATTTATATTACTTATATTAAAATAGAGTTAATTACCGAAATGGTCCCTTGACTATAGTGAAATTATCAATTTGGTCCTTTGACTATTTTTTTTACCAATTAAGTCCCTCAACTTTAAAAATCTTAACCAATTTGGTCCTCCGTTTGTTTGACCGTTAGTCAACCATTAACTTGGGACCAAATTGGTAATTCGCTATAGTCAATGGACCATTTTGGTAATTAACTTTAAGGGTGGGCAATTCGGTTCAGTTTTTTCAAACCGAACCATACCAAACTAGTTAGATTCCGTAATATACCGAACAACCGAATTGTAATAAATTCTTGTATACCGAACGGTTCGGTAAAAATTCGAACCGAACTGAATTGTTCGGTAAAAACCGAACCGAACAGAATACCGTTTGGACTTTGGATTGCTATTTTGTCATATATTAGACTTTGGATATGGACTATGTAAACACCATAACACATAATATAGAACTTTTGATAACAAATCATAAAGAAATCAAATAAAACATTTACAAGAGATACCCGTGAGAATATGAACTGAACGGCAGAGCAAGCAGCAAGGGACTTGGATTTATTTATTTATTTATTTATTTATTTATTTATTTATTTATTATTATTATTATTATTATTATTATTATTATTATTATTATTATTATTATTATATTTAAAAAAATCAAACGGCATTCGGTTCAGTTCAATTTTTTACCGAACAATTCGGATTGGTTTTTTATCGAACCATTCGGTATACAAGAATCCAATACCGTACGGTTGTTCGGTATATTACCGAACCAAACTAGTTCGGTTCAAGAAAACTAAACCGAATTGCCCACTGTCAAGCAGTTAGAATAGTCCAAGTTGTTAGAGTTAATCCAGTATTTTGTTTCCTGTTGTTTAGGTTAGTTTCCTAATCTTTGGGTTCTCTCTGTATATATATTGGGTGCTTGCTATCATTAATAATACACAGAAACTATTCTCCCAAAATAGTGTTGCTTCATTTGGTATCAGCCTTCTTTCGATCCTATGGCCAACAACCAAGAGCCCACTGTTCCACCTTCCCCTACCGATGTTCCGGCCGTTGCTGCCGGTCAGGCTGCGGCGGAAACCGCCCCTGAAACTCGATATCCAAACATGCTTCATCAGGCACATCATTATGTGTCAATCAAGCTGACCGCCACAAATTTTCTTTTTTTGAGAGCGCAGCTGGTGCCCTTTTTGAGGGGGCAGAATCTTTATGGGTATGTCGACGGCACTACGGCATGTCCGCCAGAGTTCATGGCCAGTACCACTGCTGCGACTCCGGTACCGAATCCCCTGCATGCTCAATGGATCCAACAGGATCAGTCTATATTGAGCATGCTGATGTCCTCCTTAGCGGAGGAGGTTCTCCACCTCGCCATTGGCCACTCCACTTCTCGCCAAGTGTGGTTGGCAATTGAGACGGCACTCGGGTCCACATCGCGGGCTCGTTCTCTCAGTTTACTTACCCAACTACAGAACCTCCGTCAAGGCACCTCCTTCACTGCAGATTACCTCGGCCGCGCTAAAGTCCTAGTCGAACAACTAGCGCAGGCTGGGCGACCGGTGGGTCTTGACGAGCAGAACTTACACATCTTCCGGGGCTTACGCCCGGAGTATCGCGGATTGGTGGCATCCCTGACGACGAAGAGCGCCCCTCTTTCAATTCCAGAGGTGGCAGACTTGTTGTCCACCCACCAATACCTCTTCCCTGAGGACTCTCAGTCGGTGTTGCTACAACCACCGTCAGCATTAGTCGCTCGTCAGCACCAGTCGGCGGACGGCGGAAGAGGACGCGGCCGCACACACCGAGGGCAGCGAGGCCGTGGTCAGCGAGGTCGTGGAGGTATTAGATGTCAAATATGCGACATTCCTGGACATACGGCACTCACCTGTTTCCGCCGGTTCACAGACGCCGCTCCACATCGTCCGATTCCGCCGCAAGGTAATGCTCGGGTTCCGGCCCCACCGCAAGCCCACATGACGTATAATCAACCGCAAGATGATTTTTCCAGTGCACCGTTCAACAATGTTTGGCTACCTGATACTGGGGCGAACACTCATGCCACTCCAATGGCCGATGGGCTACATGATGTTGAACCGTACACCGGTGTAGACACACTGCGGGTGGGAGACGGGACCGGCCTAACTGTTGAAAATACAGGTTCTTTATCTATTCCTTCTAAGTTACGGTCACTGTCCCTAAACAACGTCTTACATGTTCCCCAGTTACGAGCATCGTTACTTTCTGTTCATAAATTTACTAAGGATAACGATGTATACTTTGAATTTCATCCTTCGTTTTTTACTGTGAAGGATCGTACAACTCATCAAATCCTGCTTAGGGGTCCCAGCGAAGGAGGAATGTATTCTCTCAATGCGTTTCCTCCGGCTGCGTTTGTGTCTGCTCGGGCGTCTCCACAGGTGTGGCACCAACGTCTCGGTCATCCACATGTTAAAGTTCTACGTCAGGTTCTCTCTAAATGTCCAGTTTCAGGATCCCTCAGTTCGTTGAATAATATATGTACTGCTTGCCAAATGAGAAAGTCTGCGCGCTTTCCGTTGGCTCGCGTCGAGCATTCTAGTAGGTCACCCCTAGAGTTAGTCTTCACAGATATCTGGGGCCATCCTCCGTTGCATCAGATAATAACTATAGTTATTTCGTGTTATTTGTAGACGATTTTTCGCGCTACATGTGGTACTACCCTATGAAGTCAAAAACTGATATTTATTGTATTTTTAATGAGTTTCGTGCCTCTGCTGAAAAGTTATTATCTTGTCAAATTAAAAGTATCCAGTCCGACCTTGGTGGTGAATACCGGAAATTACACTCGGTGTTCACTGCTGCAGGCATTACACACCGTCAGTCCTGCCCTCACACTCACGAACAAAACGGGGTTGTGGAACGTAGAAACCGCCATGTGGTGGAAACCGAACTATCCTTGTTAGCCCAAAGTGGTGTACCTCAAAAATATTAGCCTTACGCCTTTGAGGCTGCGGTGTACTTAATCAACCGTATGCCCTCGTCTGTCACACAAAACAATAGTCCCTATTCGTGTCTGTTTCACAGGTCCCCGAGTTACTCTCTATTAAAAGTGTTCGGTTGTGAGTGTTTTCCATGCTTAAGGC
Organism: Ipomoea nil; assembly: GCF_001879475.1. Lineage (NCBI taxonomy): Eukaryota > Viridiplantae > Streptophyta > Magnoliopsida > Solanales > Convolvulaceae > Ipomoea > Ipomoea nil. Next base: position 1,734,740 of record NW_017619403.1, read on the forward strand.
CATATAATGCTCGCAAAATGGATTACAGGTCAGTTCCATGTGTTTTCTTGGGATACCCAAGTTCTTTCAATGGCTACAGGTGTTTGGACGTCGCCACAGGCCGGGAGTACATTGCCAGACACGTAAGGTTTAATGAAACCGTGTTCCGTTTGCCCAAGGCCCAGAACAGTCGGCCGACACTACCTCCGACGAGAAGGTTACGCAATCTGCTCCTTGGGCGTGCGCTCCAGTTGGTGGACTGCTGGTGTTGCCTCACATAGCTCCATCAGCACCGGCGAGAGTCACTCCTGCCATACAGATTGGCAGCCTACCCGAGACTACATCCAGTGGTGCGCCTGTGTCTTCTGATCAGCCAACGGCGTCGACGACGTCTACGACCAGGGGTCGTCGAAGGCGACGTGATACTACCCGGACGCATGTCATGCGGCTACGCACTACAACACACGTCCAACGCCGACCACCAAGAGGGTTGGTTGCCTCAGTAGATGATGACGAGCCGACCTGCCATTCTCAAGCCGTGAAGATCCCACATTGGCGGACAGCGATGGACATTGAATTTAATGCACTTATAGATAATCAAACATGGACGTTAGTTCCACAATGTAATGACATGAATGTAATAGGTTGTAAATGGGTCTTCAGGATCAAGCGAAAGTCGGATGGGACCATCGAACGGTACAAAGCCCGTTTGGTCGTCAAGGGATTCAATCAGGTCCCGGGCAAGGACTATTCTGAGACGTATAGTCCCGTGGTCAAACCGACCACCATTCGCCTGCTACTAGCACATGCAGTCTCAAATAACTGGAATATGCGGCAACTCGATGTCCACAACGCCTTTCTGAACGGGCGCATCACTGAGGACATCTACATGCGGCAGCCGCCTGGCTACGCCAACCCCAGTTACCCCAATCACGTGTGCAAACTCCAACGCTCGTTGTATGGCCTCAAGCAGGCCCCACGGGCGTGGTTTAGGCGTCTACATGAGTTCTTGGTGACCACTGGCTTTCGTCCTTCAAGGACAGACATATCGTTGTTTATTTATGACTCTGGACAGGTCCGGGCCTATATACTGGTGTACGTGGACGACATTATCCTCCTATCAAATGACACCGGCATGGTTCACGACATGGTGTCGAAGCTGGCAACCACATTCAAGATAAGGGACCTTGGGAAACCACGGTTCTTCTTAGGCATTGAGGCCGTGTATGGCCCTACCTCGGTTGTGTTATCCCAGCAACGGTATATGTCTGAACTCTTACGCAGGGCAGGCATGGAATCTTGCAAACCTCTTGCTACTCCGATGACGTTAGCTACATCAAACACCGCTGCCGATTCTCTACATCTGGATGATCCTACGCCATACCGTCAGCTTGTTGGCTCTCTTATGTATCTCCTTTTGACTCGCCCGGATCTCGCATTTTCTGTGAACAGGTTGTGTCAGTTTATGCACACTCCAACAGAAGAACACTGGGCGGCACTCAAACGTGTTCTGCGGTATATCAAAGGCACGCTATCTTTAGGTCTGCGTCTTACGGCTTCAGAATCATCCCCGACATTGCATGCGTTTTCCGACTCCGACTGGGCTGGGTGCTCGATCGACAGAAAGTCTACAGCTGGTTATGCAGTCTTTCTTGGCCCAAATTTAATCTCTTGGACCTCGAAGAAGCAACGAACGGTAGCCCTGTCCTCGACTGAAGCTGAATATAAGGGTCTTGCTGACGTAGCTGCTGAAGTGGTCTGGGTTCAGTCTCTTCTTCGGGACCTTGGTCTTTCTCGCCCCGTTGTTCCGGTTCTATGGTGTGACAACCTCGGGGCTACATATCTATGCTCCAATCCAGTATTTCACGCCAGGACGAAGCATGTTGAAGTCGACTATCACTTTGTTCGTGACAAAGTCACTTCCGGGGATCTTCGGGTCAATTTTGTTTCTACTCATGACCAGTTAGCGGACATCTTCACCAAGGCGTTGTCAACTGCTCGTTTTGGAGATCTCAGACTCAAGCTTGGCGTTGTCCCGTGTCCACCGTCAGCTTGCGGGGGTGTGTCAAGCAGTTAGAATAGTCCAAGTTGTTAGAGTTAATCCAGTATTTTGTTTCCTGTTATTTAGGTTAGTTTCCTAATCTTTGGGTTCTCTCTGTATATATATTGGGTGCTTGCTATCATTAATAATACACAGAAACTATTCTCCCAAAACAGTGTTGCTTCATCCCCACCCCTAAAGTTAATTACCAAAATGGTCCCTTGACAATAGCAAAATTATCAATTTGGTCCCAAGTTAACGGTTGACTAATGGTCAAACAAACAGAGGACCAAATTGGTTATGATTTTTAAAGTTGAGGGACTTAATTGGTCAAAAAAATAGTTAAGGACCAAATTGATAATTTCATTATAGTCAAGGGACCATTTCGATAATTAACTCTATTAAAATATTATAAAGTAAAAAAAATAAATAAAGTACAAAAGTTGTCGCAGCAGCTCTGGCAGCTTTTGCACAGCATTTGCAAATTTGCAAAAAAAATCAAATTTGTAACAAAAAAAAAAAAAAAAAAAAAAAAAAAAAAAAAGAGTAAAAATGATGTGGCAAATGCCACATCATTTTGCAAATTGAAACATTGGAAGGGATAATTTCATCCTTAAAGGAACTATAAGGAAACTACATCTTTACAAAAAGACCAATTGACAAGCATCTTCACCAAGTTACTAACCACAATAAGGGTAAATGATCTAAGGGGCAAGCTCGGGAAGGCATATTAGGACGCTATATTCTAGGCACACTAAAATTCATTCTCCATCTTCTTATATTATTAGGAATATTACCATTTACCATTCATGTCCCGACCGGAACTATTTGTATCCTTATAAATACATTTCTTCATTATGAACTGATCAATAATAAAATCATTTATAGAACTATTGTTCTCATCATTATAACTTAATTATAATGAAGAGTTAATCGTATTTGGTACTATCATGATTTTCATATATGATTATACCGAATATTATTGATATTGATGTTTAATCGTACATAATATAATCATGTTGGTATGCATGGTTGCAAAATATACGTACAATGTCAATTGATATGGTAGGCTTTTCCTTTTTCTTTTTTTCTTTTTTTTTTGGTATAAGTTTTTATACCAAGTTGTGTATTATTTGAAATAAGTTTATAATAACTTCTAGTTATGTGTGGGAACTCATTAAAGATGGTGTTGTAGTCCTAAATTTTGTAAGGTAACTATTTAATTTGACAGATTTTTTCACAAATTTTTTTCAATGGATGTGACTTACAAGGCAATTTATATCCTACACCACGGCGCGCGTTGCACTGTGCGTCCAGATGCAAAACGACGTCGTTTTAATTTTTTTTTTCTTTTTGAAATTTCCCGCCCCAGTGAATGACAGTAATTTTTTCTTTTAAAAAAACCCGTTGTTCAAAAATGTACATAATGTTATACTAGAATACACATAATTGTATACATGAATGTACATAATTATATAATTTAACAAAATATACATACTCTTTTTAAAAGATAATACACATAATCTAACATAATACATAATAAACATAAACTTTTAACATAATACACATCAACTCTTAACATAATACACATCAACTCTTAACATAATACACACAAATTTTCTGATTCGGATGTACATAATTGTATAAAAAGAATATACATAATTGTATAAAAAATGTACATAACTGTATGAACAAATACACATAATTGTGTGAACGAATACACATAATTGTGTGAACAAATACACATAATCACAGCAACTTCCTACCGCGCCTCCCAAAACGATCCAAAACGACGTCGTTTTGAGAGGCGCGCGGCGCACAGCCGTGGTGTAGGGTATAACGATTGGACTTACAAGGCATCAATAGGAATGGGCTTAACTGCTTAAGCCCATTAATTAATCACAAATGAAAGAAAGCTCAATTCTAGTTTAATATTACATTAGATCTAGAGTTCAATGTAGATGAATATTTCGTTTGTTGATGGCAAACAAACACTCAATAATTTTCATTCTAGGGTATGTGTCTGGTCCTGCATGAAAGTAAAGTGGATTGATTTCTTAATAGATTTTTAGATAAAGTGATAAATGCAAAAGTATGACTTAAAAGAAATACTCAAATACCTATAGAAACAAGAATTGGCGCCACGTCACTTCAATCAAGTTTGGGCTTAGCTTGTGACGTGTGTATGAAACATCGATACAGACAAATGGTTGTAATAGTGTCAATCAACCTAAGGGTTGTTCGGAAAATTTTAAAATTTATATTCAGTGTACCTTCATTATTTCAAAGTGATTGAATGGCTCAAATTTGAAACGTATAATACTAAGTGAAAATTCAATTGCAAGACACTTTCACTTATGCATGAGTTTTGAAAATTTATCTTATGACAATGTTAATACGTTTGCTGTATAAATGGAGGAGGATTATTAAAAGTTGTTTTAGACATGGCTACCATAACTTTTCTATTATTTCCTTCTATTATATATGGCCTTGTTAGAAGGATTTTTTATTACCTATTGACCAGTAATGTTAGTTATCTTGCTATTTGTTTAGAAGAGTTAATCTTTTATGTTGATAAAGTCTTCCGAAATTGATTGAGTGTTATATTTAATGTAAAGTTGGTAAACTTAGGAATGGAGTATCAGATGATATTCTAGTAATATCTTCTTCTGGTGAAGGTTTACTGCTAAGATTTTTTCTCATGAAGGTTCGATGGGTGTATTTCGTAATTAAGTGTTAGTTAATAGCTGATTGAATTAGCTAATAACTACTGGATTAGTTGATTTAACAAGCTGATAGTATTAAATGATTGTAGAAATATGTTTGGTAAATTATATGTTTATTCTTAGTTGATTACATGTAAAATGACCAATAAGAACATTAGTAATAATAATAATAATAATAATAATAATAATAATAATAATAATAATAATAATAATAATAATAACAATAACAATAACAATAACAATAACAATAACAATAACCGTATATGTGTATCCTCACCCCCATCATCTAGGACCTCAATTCCACTATCTTCTTCTTGCAAAGTAATATTTGCATACCGGCCCGTTAACCCTTTCACGGCAATGGTTGACGTGAAGAATCATGGTCAAAATATTTACAGGGCATTTGGTTGGGAGGAAGAAAATATGGGAGAAGGTATTTTAATTCTGCAAATAAAGAATAAAGTTGAAATAAAGTAGGAATTCAAATTACATATTTTTTTGTATGGAGAAATAGAATTACTGGAAATTGAAAGTGGAGAAGTTATATAAAAACTAAAGGGCAAATTTGTCAATACACACTTTTCTCCTTATCTATGCAGAGGGATCCTTCCTACCAAACAATGGAATTTCGGTTGTTGTGGAATTGCAAAGGAATAAAATTGCAATTCCTGTGTACCAAACACCCCAACAAGCGAAGCACAAAACGGGTTCTAATTAAAAGAGGACAACACACTAGAAAAAACGAAGAACACAGATGACAAAGAAAAAGGAAAACGTGAGGAACGCTCGATACTCATGGGAGGGAGAGAGCTTTACAGGAGGAAAGAGAGGTCACATTTTTAGTAGTTTAGTGTTTGTATACGTTAAGGTTTAAGTTTATAAACATATAGAACAAATATTATGAACATAGTATAAGATGCATGTTATTAAACATAATGCACAAATTGACGTTGTTAACGACTAAATATAAAATTGAACCATTTTGGATCATGGTCCTCATGCAAGGTAGACCATAGTCCTCAATATAATTTGTGGTAATTATATGGCACCTTTAATATTATTAATTGTTATGTATTTTTTTCATAATTGTTATGTATAATTATGGAGTACAAATGATAAACTATTTGCTAGGAAAGATTGAAAGAATAGTTTCAATTAATAATAAAAAGGCTAATAAAGCAAGGCGACTAGGTATTCCCTTAATAAACTGCTGCACTACTACTAACTACTTTATGCTTTTTGACAAGTAAAATTAGAGACACAAGAAAGTGACAAGAATCTAATTCAAAAAAAGCAGCTTACTTTATTGGCCTTAGTATTTAATTTTAGGAAGTTATTGCATCATAAAGTTGTGTGCATGAACACAGACGTCTGGCATCTTTGTCTTTTTTATATTTTTAATAAATGAAAATTATAATTTTAACCATACAATCATTTCTCATTTGGTTGTTTTAGTCTCAATAACAACCATTTTAAATTACAATAATGGTTAAATAAGACCCGCATTGACAGCTCAACTAATTATAGAGATGAAAGTTTTAAAAAATGACCAGGGATCGAGTCTCACCAGCTACAGTGTGAACAACCTCTCAAAGTGTGATTCATGTTCACTTGATTTACATCCTCCTAAAAGCTCTGTCAGGTTGGGGTTCAACCTTTCGGAAGAACAATGGTCAAATAAGTCATTGAACTATAAAAATAAAACAAACAAAAAACCCCTAAACTTTATACTATAAAAAGTCAATTGAACATTTGAACCCCTAAACTTTTTAAAATTACAATTATACTCATCAACATGTTATTTTCTTACATTATATTCAAGCCCAAAAACCAAATATTAATCTGTAATAGCAGGTTAACCCGTTTTTTGAAAAATTACGACAATGCTCTGGCCACAAAACCGGCGACTGGCGATCCCCTTTGAAGGATATATATATGAGTGGACAAATCCAAACCATTGATCTGCAAGATCTGATGGATGGAAAATCAAGTAAAAAATTAGCGGGGTTAATTTCATAAATATTACTCCGTGTACAAATTTTTAAAATGTGTGGGGTCATTTTCATAAATATTACAAAGTTTTGTTTATTTTTAAATGTTAGATCTACTAGATCAATGGTTTGGATTTGTTCACAGGTTCTCACCTGGGGTATGGTTCTCTCCTGATGATGGACATATGGGTTCCCGTGCAGTTGGCCTTCTCAGGTGCAGTTATGTGGTTGCTTAGGTGCGTAGTTTGTGTGCTTAAGGTGCCCCAGTGTTGAAATTTAAAGTGTGTTAACCTAAAGCTTTAGGTGCATAGTTTTTCCTTCTTAAGGTGCGTTGTTTTCCTTCCTAAGGTGCGTGCTTTGTATACTTAAGGTGCGTCAGTTGTTGCAACTTAAGGTGCGTCATTTTAAAACCTTAGGTGTGTGATTTGTGTTCTTAAAGTGTTTTGTTTGTGTGCTTAAGGTGTGTGGTTTGTGTACTTAAGGTGCTTCAGTCTAAAGCTTTAGGTGCGTGTAGTTTGTGTTCTTAAGGTGCGTAGTTTTCCTTCTTAACGTGCGTCAGTTGTTGAAACTTAAGGTGCGCTATTTTAAAACTTTAGATGCGTGGTTTGTGTTCTTAAGGTGCGTATTTTTTAGTCAACCGCACGGGAAGCTTCCTTAGGCACCTTGCTGGGCACTGATGGTGCGGATTACGCACTGGGAGCGCGAATTGTTTTCTTTTTTCTTCCTCCGCGAGACCCACAAATAATCCTCATTCCTGCAAATTATTTTTTCTCTCTCTCTCCTCTCATCTCTCTTCCAAATCACCTTTCTCCTCCACATGTACCTTCGGGGACATCCAATAAAATTGGAATTTTTTTCCTCCACATCATAAAAAAATAATAATAATAATAATTCTACTACATGTACTCCCAATTCGTGCACTGAAAGCGCAAATTGTTTTCTTTTTTTCTTCCTCCGCTTGACCCACAAAAAATTATCATTTTACAAATTATTTTTCCTCTATCTCCTCTCTCCTTTCTCTTCCAAATCACATTTCTCCTCCAAATCACATTTCTCCTCCACATGTACCTCCGGGGACATCCAATAAAATTGGATTCTTTTTCCTACACATCATTAAAAAAATAATAAAAAAAAAATTCTACTACATGTACTCCAAATTTTACTCCCTTGTCCATCACTTTTACTCCATGACGTGACAAATAAAAATATGATATTTTTATCATGTGGGTCTCAAAAAAAATGTCTAGATCAAAGACTTGTGAGATAGAGTAAAAATTAAAAGTAAAAAATTGAAGTACAAGCAATATTTTCCATTAAAAAAAAAAAAAAAAAAAAAAAAAAAAAACAACAACAACAACCAGAAACCCCTGACAAAACTATTAAAAATTGTCTTTTGGCCTTACAAAAAACCATTTATAAAAAAAATAATAAAAAATAAAAAAATAATAAAAAAAATAACCCACACTCTTGGGATGCTCTTCAATTAGGCTGCATATATGTCAATGTCGTGGATTAAAATTCCTTTATGAATATAAAACTAGTATAGTCTCCGTGCAATGCACGGGATAGATATTGTTTAAGATATTTTTTAATTGTGTGAATAATTGAATACATTATTAATTTAAAATTTTGAAATTACAAAATAGTAACAATAATGAAATTAGTTTAACATACAATATACAAAAATAAGTGTCACAAAATTATAAATTATTGAAACTATCGTGGTATACCACGTTGGTTATTGATGTAACATTTGTTCTTAAGTCGTTGGCAATCAATATTTTAAGACCATTTGAGTTGTTCCTATGGTCTAAAACAGTATCATAAAAAAATAAAAATAAAAACCCCACACTCTTGGGATGCTCTTCAATTAGGCTGCACATATGTCAATGTCTTGGATTAAAATTCCTTTATGAATATAAAATTAGACTAAAAAACCATCCTCTTGTCCAAAACTCCAAATATTATATTCGTATATACAAAGATACCGTGTTTTAGGCTCCTTGAACTCTTATGTGTTGTTCACCTTTTCTGTGAGAATAATACTTTAACTCTTCAACAATCCGCATTGCTACTTAATCTTGTTCAAGAATTTCAGAAATCCTTGCATCATTTGAGTAATCCAAAAGTATCACAACTAAAAGAGGATAAAAAAGATTCGAATTTGGCAAGAAAATTTAAGGAAAAAAAAAACATGCAATACAGACTAATTATTGCATATTAAAAATAAAACATTAAAGAAGCTAACTAGAGTTAAAATACTAAATACTATAGAATTTTTTTTTTTAATAGGTGAATGAGAAATTGAGTCTCAACGTAGATTTATTTGATTAAAAAAATAAAGATATCATTTCTCGATTGTAACTTTACGAGTACCGTTCTAGACTATTAATTTTGATACTACTGAATTAATTTTAATTTTAATTTTAATTTTTATAATTAATTTCCATATTAAATGTCAAGTTGTTAAATGCTATTTAATCTATTCTCCTAAATAAGACTTGGTTGAGCAAGTGGATTCTAACAAGTCCTATAACGTCTTTTCAAATAAATAAAAAAACAAGTCCTATAACGTAACCTACTTATTTTTCTTCCCAAGAAAACCTATGCTCGTCTTCCTCTTCAAATTTATGTGTTCACACCCATGTTTTAGTCCGCTAGGCTCATTTCCTTGTTATTACTTTATTTTTTGAATTTCAATATCATCATAATATTTTTTTTTGCCAACCTCTTTCTCCATATTATTCTCTATGAAAACAACATTTTTTTAGGAAGAAAAAGAAAGTTCTTTTTTTAAAAAAAAAATGTAGAGGTTAAATGTAAATTCTATTTTAAATGGTCTAATTACATTATTTTTTTCAAGTTCTTGAGCATGTAGATATAGAACTTTTTTTTGAATTCAATGGCTCAATTACATTTTTCAATTTAGTCCGTGGACTGTCACCCTTATCACTTTTAATTTTAACAATTATCAATTATGAAATTAGAATGTAATGTAATATGTGCGACTTTGGTCCCTGGCCTCTACCATCATTTATTGTCCAAATACTATTTAATTTCTTTTTAACCGTCAACCAAAAAAAGAAGTGGTTGATGATAAATAGTGCAAATTATCGTCTACACAGTTATATGGATTACGATTCAAAACAACACCGTAAATATTATGAGTAAAAATAATGTACATTATGTGTTAAACTGCAATCGTTGTTGGACTGTGGTCCACACAGTTGTATGGACCATGGTCCATGCAATAACTATTGGATAAATAGTAGTAGAGGAACCAAAATCAATAATTCTGGTTACATTTAAGAATAATTTTACAAATGTCAATTGTCATAAACTAAAACAACTTAATGAGAATAATTGAGTTGGTAATTAAGTTTTCAATTTTACATTTTAATAATTTCTAATTTATTATTGAATGTTTATAAATATTGTGTAATCCAAATGATGGGAAAAAAAAATTATTTCTCAAAATAAAATTACGGAGATACGACAAATAATTTCGATAAATATTACCTAAAAAAAGACAGCATATTCTATACAATGAATCTAGCTGTAGACATTTTACAAAGAAAATATATATTAAGAATACAAAGTTCGCTCTACTTATATTCTGTTGCATAGACCAACTGTCCATACAAAGCTCCATACCACACCACCGAAAGCTCACAGCTAAAACAATTATTAAAAAGAAAAAAAAAAAACAAAGAAAATAAAAGAAAATAAAATAAAGATAAAAAGAAAGAAAGAAAACCAATTATGAATGGGAAAAAAAAGGAAAAAAACAAAAACTTCAGTTAGTATAATATTATATAAAATAATAAATTTGTTGGATAACTATCAGTTTAATTTTTTTAATGATATGAAATACATTTTTTTTAATTTAATATTAGAGCTAAAGAGGTGATTGTGTGGCTATGTTGCATGAAAATAATCTATAGTTATTGTTTTTCCTTTTAGAAACATTTCTTCCTACAAATTTACGGAAATTTTAAAAAATGTTTTAAAGTTATTTTCATAATTTTAAAAATGTTAAGAGTACTTTTTTTTTTTTTAAGAAGAAGCTTATAAGCGATTAATATTATACATATTTAAACAAAAAATATTCGCGTGATAAAAAAAAAATATCGAAACAACTACTTCGGGATTCGCACTTATAAAGGATCACAATAAAGTAGACAAATTTAGGTTACTCACTCATACAAAGAGTTAAACTTAGAACATTATAATTATCAAACCAACAATTTAATCAACTTGACTGAATTATCCTTCTACTATTCCCTTACAGCCTAATTGTGTGATATAGAAACATGGCCCTTTTTGGTAATATAGTTAGCTTATCAGCTAATTTTGGTATGTTTAACTATTATTAGCTATTTGACTTCGTTAAACAATCAATATGAGTGTTTGGTTAATCAAATTTTATAACAACTTATTGTTCTAAAACACTAAAATTCAAAAAGCTACTTAAATTAGAGTTGCTTTTTCGATCAGCTTTTTGAAAAAATAAATTATACCTTTAAATGTCATTTTGTATGCAATCAGCTATCAACTAATATCTAATTTATCAAACATCCTTTTACAACCAATTAATACTATTAGTTACTCAAATCAACTAACCGCTATTTACTAAACATCCCTTATAATATATTTTGATTGATTTTGTTCAAAATTGGGCGCTCAAAAGCATTGGGGAATTGAGTGTAGAAGTGTATACTATTCTAGAAATTTGACTACTGTCATGCCCTTGGCTGCACAACCAAACAACCTTAAAGTCTACTGCCGACAATTCCACCTCATACTTTCGGTTCTTTTTAAACTTTAGGGGGCGTTTGGTTCAGGTTATATAACATAACCAAGGGAATGTGACATTCCAAAACTCACATTTCGGTATTTGGTTCATATTATCTTAGGGAATCTAACATTCCCAAGAAATGTCACATTCCCTCCAAATAGGATTTTGAAGGGAATGTGATTCCCTTCAAAATCTTAGGTAATGTAAGATAACCTTGGTTATGTTAGTTTATATATATATATATATATATATATATAAAATTATTTTTGTAATTATATATTTTTTTTATTTTTATTATGTTATGTTAGCATATAAAATAATTTTGTTTCTCAAGTTGAAGATTTTAGTTAATATTTTAAAATCATGTAATTATATATGATACCATTATCTTATTTATTTATTTTAATTTTTAAATTTATTAAAATGTATGAAAATATGTTAAGGATATTATAGTGTGTATAAAAGATAACCCAAAACCAAACATGATTATATTACATACCCCAATTTTACCAAACACAGGAATCCAACATTCCCAGTAATCTAACATTCCCAGCAATCTAACATTCCCTAAGGTAATCTGATATTCCGTGAACCAAACGACCCCTTAGTCTTTAATCATTCAATTTCATCACCAGTATATGAAATTGTCTTTTACATAAACAAAATCCACCAATTTGAATGGTCTTGTCCACATGCTTTACAACTGATCACATCTCAAATCATTCTTTTAATTGGAATATTATTTTTTTAAAGACTTTTCCATGTCATGACAAATTGTTATTTGTTAGAATTTGGAATAACACGAGAAGATTAAGAAAAATAATTAACTGAAAATAAGTTAAATAGACCATTGTAAAATAGTAATTAGATCATTATTCAACTATTAAAAGTTTTCATTAAACATATTAATTTGTAAAATTGGTGTAACCGAGTCGATTAACTCATTATCAAAAAGTGACTCATAAAAATATGTTGAGGTAACATTTTTATTGAAATAAATAATTTTTTTTAAAAAAAAAATAGTGTGTCAGACGGAGAAGCTGGCCATGGCTTCCTTGTCCATAATGGACGAAAAAGCCATGGTTAGCTTTTTCATCCACTTAGACAAAGAAGTCTAATGTGATCAGAGAAGCCAATATTTAAAATAAAAAAAAAAAAAAAAAAATTATACACATTTGAGTCAACTATAATTTCATGTCACTTTTGACAGGCTTTTAATTACCTAGAGTTGAAAAACTGCATCAATTTGATAGACGATCAATTTAAAGAATTAAAGTGTTTAGTAAGTACTGCAACTACAACTACTCAGGGTACTGTGGTCCTAACTTCTAATGAATGCATTTCAATTAGTATAGTTGTATTTTATATATTAGGTATTGAATGGTCCATACAGTTATGTAAGTAAAACTATTTCTTCATGTATTGGCTGGCTGCCAGTAAAATAATTTTTTGATTTAGCTTTGTGTCATTGTATGTTGGCTTTTTATACTGCCAGTACAATATATATTGGCTTTATTTGGGTAACTTATTGAAAGCGGTAAAAAGTATGTTTATTGACACGCTTATTGGCAAGAATAACTTATTAAAAATAGTAAAAGGAAATTACTTTTTGGTAATATACTTTTTGTAATTCAGTTAGAATGTTTTTAATACAATTTAACATGTCTTTATTTTGTAGAATGCATTCATTGTACAAATAAGAATTCACCATGGTGTCAATTTTGTCCAAGAACATGTGATGGACTATGTAAATGGTTAATGGTGAGGTAGAAACTGTGACAATAAACCCTGATTTTTTGTCATACCTTCTGTTGTGGCCACGTGAATTGTTGAAAATATTTTAGAATTAGTTATATTAATTAATTAATTAATTAGGATGATTATCTTTAAATTATTTTAGATTTAGTTTGTTAGAATTATATCATTATTTCAGTTTATCTTAGTTTGTTGGTTAGGATTAGTTTATTATAGTATTAATAATTATCTCATTTATGATTTATGTGGTTGTAATATGTTTGTTAATGGCTATTTAAGGTCATTGCATGCCAAATAAAATACATTGTTGAAAATTTTTTAATTTGAAAACTGAGTGTTTTCTAAAACTCGGAATGAGTTCGGCCGTTAGTTGGTCATAGCAAACCTGACTTATCAAGTGTAAAACCCCACTTGTGGCGTCATCCCAAATCCTACGTATCACCGTATAACCCGGTGTGGCCGAGGACTTATCAAAAACCACAAAAAACAAACCCTTATACCTAGCTTAAATTAAACCTTTTAATCAGATTTCACCTAGCCTAATAAACTGTTCTGAAATATTATTTTAGTCAGAGTGTACCTAGCTTAAATTAAACCTTTTAATCAGATTTCACCTAGCCTAATAAACTGTTCTGAAATATTATTTTAGTGAGAGTGTGAAGAGAAGATCGGGCCAATCAGGTTCGAATCATTTGGTATCAGAGCAAACGGTTGTCTCTTCACGAAGACTCATGAAGCTTCAATGGTGCCTGGAACGTGGATTCGAAGACGAATCCTCTAAAGAGAGAGGAAATGTTGTGGCCGCGTGAATTGTTGAAAATATTTTAGAATTAGTTATATTAATTAATTAATTATGATGATTATCTTTAAATTATTTTAGATTTAGTTTGTTAGAATTATATCATTATTTAAGTTTATCTTAGTTTGTTGGTTAGGATTAGTTTATTATATTTTTAATAATTATCTCATTTATGATTTATGTGGTTGTAATATGTTTGTTAATGGCTATTTAAGGTCATTGCATGCCAAATAAAATACATAGTTGAGAATTTTTGAATTAGAAAAGTGAGTGTTTTCTAAAACTCGGAATGAGTTCGGCCATGAGTTGGTCATGGCAAACCAGACTTATAAGTGTAAAACCCCACTTGTGGCGTCATCCCAAATCCTACGTATCACCGTATAACCCGGTGTGGCTGAGGACTTATCAAAAACCACAAAAACAAACCCTTATACCTAGCCTAAATTGAACCTTTTAATCAGATTTCACCTCGCCTAATAAACTGTTCTGAAATATTATTTTAATCCGAGTGTGAAGAGAAGATCAAGCCAACCAGGTTCGCATCACCTTCACTTATTGAAATTTATTAATATACTATTAAACTACAACAAATTCATAATAGATTCATATGATTTTGCCGTTTGTTGCAAACTTGCAAAGTCATCATAGATCTATATGGTTTTGCCCTTTGTTGCAAACTTATAGACACAACTATTCCTATAACAATTATAAAACCAATTATTATGTTTTTTTTTTGTGTTTTTTTTTTCTTTCTTTCTATTTCAGCTTGAAAACCTTTCTCAAGATTACTTCACAACAATTGTCAAACTTTCTCCATAATTTCTGACTCATCTTTTTCAACCATATTCCAACATTCTTATTCGAATATGATTCAACATCATCCTCTTTCCATAATAATTTTTTCCAAATAAAAAGGTTCACATTCATATTCTACAACATTAAACAAAAAAGTCATAACACGTTAAACACAAACTGTTGCTGAAAACCAAATAAAAAAATTAAAACATTAACTCAGATCATAACTAACTTATAAGAGGTTTTTACTCATCTTAAATACTTATTAAGTTATTAATAACATTTTAAAATCTTAAATACAATACATGTACCTTCCATATTTGACACCCAAAATATTATTGTTCATTCTCTCGTGATACACATTGATGATTTCAATACACAACGACAATACAATGATGGTTCTGGTTCATACTCTAAATTTAATCTTTGACTTCGAGGGAGATGAGAATGGTGAACCACTCCAACGTGATGATGCCATCTCCAACAAGAACGTGACCGTGGCAATAACAAAAACACGAACCAGGGAGAATAAGCAGAAGGCAAAGCAATGTACTGGGTGAGATGAAACACTGATTGGCGATGGAGTAGAAAAAACTTGTTATGGAGTAAGAAGAAGAGGAGGAAGCAATGGTTGAAAAACATAGATAAAGATTAGGAATTAGGGTTGGAATTGTGAGTTCTAAATCCTATTTTAATTTCTTTTTTCTTATGCTAATGTGGCAAGCTAAATACCCAAAACAAAGCTTATACAGCGAGTTACGAGGACATTTACCAGAATTTACTGGAGAAAAAATCGGCCAACGGGATTGGATGCCTTAAAATCGTAAGTTGATGCATTTAAATGCATTTTTTTTAAAATTGATGGACTTAATTGACTTTTCGTAAAAAAAATCATGTACCTATTTAACCTTTTTCTCTAAAATTAATTGTGAACCATGAGCTAAATATGTAGCATTTGGGTCAGATAAGCCCAACCACTAATTTGCCGTAAATTTCAATAATCACAAACATTAACATATTTTGCCGTGTTTGGAAGTGTTGTTAAGGATAAGAAGACTTGTAAATCCAAAGTCAACAAAGTAATGTTAGAGATTTGATTACACATTTGACATTTCCGTATGGTCCGTATATTCCACACGCCATCATCTAATAAGTAATAACCCAGCAAACAGTCATTATTTACGCTAAAAAGCCCAACATTACTTTACGCTAGAAGAAGGGATAACCTACAGACGCGCACACCGAAATTCCGTGCGCCAACCTTTAGAAAACGCGTTGACTCACTATGAGTTAGGGCTTGACGGCCATCATCGTCCTGAACTCCTCAAAGCTGACGTTGCCGTCGCCGTCGGTGTCGAAGGACTTGATCATCCCGGCGCAGTCGTCGACGGAGCATTGCTCTCCGAGGCGCGTGAGGATCAAGTGGAGCTCGGCGGCGGAGATCAAGCCGTTCCTGTCCTGATCGTAGAGCTCGAAGGCCTCGCGGAGCTCCTTGTCGGCGCTGTCTCCGTCGCGGCCCTTGCAGAATCCGGCGAACTCCTGGAGATTGATGAAGCCGTCCTTGTTCGTGTCGATGTCCTCCATAATCTCGCACACCTCCTTGGGGGAGACGCCGGATCCGAGCTTCTCCAGGACGCCGGATAGCTCCTCCGGAGAGATCTTGCCGTCGTGGTTGGAATCGAACCGATCGAAGACCTTCTGGACCTCGTTCATGTCCTGCGAGCACTCCAGAGGCGCGGGTTTAGGGTGTCCATTTGACGCCATTGTTGCGAATTTCGTGAAATTTTTAGGGATGAAATGATTCAATGAAGAAGAGAAGCGATGGTGCTGGTGGTTGCTAAAGTAGATATTTAGGTGTATTTATAATAGCCCGTAGGCATTGGGTAAAGCAATTGGACAATTTAGAATTATAGAAGTTGGGATTTGGACGTTGGCGGTTGTTTGGGTAGACGGACGGGCGTGTCAAATTTGACAAATTTCTTTGCAAAGACTACTAGAAGGAAATGAAATGCATAACTAATTTGAAATACTCATAATTTGTTATAGGAAAAATTGTCTGCTTCGTCGGTAAGTTATAGGATAATTGTAGAATTTATCTCTAAGTATGAATGACACGTGTACATGGATTAGTTGATCCTAAGGTTGTCCTTATCCCTGCAAACATCTCCCACTCTCAAAAATGGATCTCACTTCCACATCATCCCATTTGCAAATCATCTACTATTCACACTACATCCCTGCAAATCCAATCAACCTTCAAAAGTGGGCCCAACATATTAAAATAACATTATTAATAATATTAAAATATTAAAAAGAAAAAAAAACAATAAAACAAAATTAAATAATACAAAAGCCGTCGCAGCGGTTGCCGCGCCAGCTTTTGTCAGCGGTTTGCAAATTTGTTACAGAAGCAAATTTGCAAACCGCCTTAATTATAAAAAAAAAAATGAAAAATGCTGATGTGGCTTAGGGTCGGGGAAGCCCGACAGACAGCGCGTTTGTGCATGCGTTGAAAGGGAATCGGGATAAAATTTCTGAACCGGGACGTGGCGATTGACAGCAACGTTAGGGATTTCGGAGGCGTTAGTGGGGCCCTCGGGAAGAGTTATCTTTTCTGTTTAACAGTCTATCCACCCTGGAAACGGCTCAGCCAGAGGTAGGGTCCAGCGATTGGAAGAGTACCGCACATCGCGTGGTGTTCGGTGCGGGTCATACTCACTTTTCGTCCCTGAATTATCATTAACGTTGCACTTTTCATCTTTTCGTGCTCACTTTTCGTCCATGAGTTATACTAAAATTGTAAATTTCGTCCCTAATGTTTTATTAGTAAATGAACTAAAAATTATATAAAACCTATATTTACGTTAAAAATGTCAATAGTTTGAGCAGTTTAGTTAATTAAATTCTAAATTTGAGGTTAAATACTTTATGTTATAGGTGCAAATCTCATTGGTAACAATTTTTCTTATTTTATCTCTTGCATTTTCTTCACATGATAAATTAAATATTTTTTAGTTTACTTTTTATGAATAATTTAATTAACAAATTAAATGCTCTTTTAGTCTACTTTTTATGAATCATTTACTTAATGTAGTATACAAGTTTATATTATACTTTATTGTATTCGAATTAATTTAGAAAAATCGATATAAGTAAAAGAAATTAAAATTAAAAAGTATTTATGAATATAGTGTTATTAAAATTATTTTATCTAATTGATTATGTTTCATATTTTGTCATAAATATTTTCACATTTTCACTCCACTTAGGTATAATTTTTAGCTCCGACGCTAACTATCATGTAATCTATCAAAAACATTCTATTGTAATTTATAATGTATTTTGTATTTTAACCTTATTATGGTTGTTTTATATTTTGTCATTGACATTTCTAACGTCATTTAATCTTCACCCCCGCTCAGATGATTTTCTGGATCTGTCCCTGTGGCAGACTATTTGATAAATTCTGCAAATTAATAATCTTCTAAACTTCCATTTCAGTCTGACTAGAACGTAGATCTAGATACTGAATATATTTTTCATTCTATGAAATGTCTGGGCATTTTGTTAAATATGAACTATTATCTCTCCCTAATGTCGGGAAATGATCTTCATTAAAAATGCAGTCAACGTACGACCCAACTACCTCGTAATAAATCGATCCCCTGTCATGGACTCTAAGATTTAATGATAGAGGGAGATTCATAACAACCATAAATATAATACCCAGCTTTCGTTGCTAGCCCATGGATGTACGATATGTTGGTGGTATTGGGGTGCAGACTGCACACCCAAAAACATGCATATGAGAAATGTTTGATTCTTTGCCACGGTACTAGTTGTAAGGGGGGGATACTCATGATACATAGTGAGTCAGAGTTAGATTAAAACTGCAAGATGCAATACCGCATGTTCCCAACCAAAAATTGGTAAGCTGGACTTTTGTAATCGGAGTTAGATTCCCACCTTTTGCAATTAAACTTGTGTAAATGTTCCAAAATGAAGTTGTTTTCACCAAAACAATATTATTTTCACTAAAGAAATGTTGTTTTTTCTCCAAAACTATGTCATTGTTTCTCATACGTTGTAACCTTTTCTTTTTATATTTAATTTTTTTTCAAAACTTTGTTGTTTTTTACAAAAGCAATATTATTTTTCTCCAAAATCATGTTAATTTTCTCTTAGATAATATAATAATGGACGCGTTGTTATATATATTACACAAATGTTACTCGGTATAACATTTTTTTTTAATTAAAGTATAGATTTCATTCGTCTATTTTTATTTTTATAGGGATGACCTAGATTTATTCTCATTTCTAATAAGGATGAAGTGAGAATTGTTGCTCATGTACAAATTATAGACTCATCTCAGTCATCCATCATAATGGTCTAGTGGTTGTAGTTTAAATGGAATAATTGTCATTTTAACTTTGTTGGTGCATATTGGGCATTTAATGTTTGCAGGCCTTTGGTGAAATACAAATTAATTATATTTCGGTAATTCACAAAAGAAAACAATGCAAGAAAATAATGCATCATTTGATTGATTTGAAGAAGTGGTTTGATATTTTCACATCAATTAAATTTTCACAAAATGTTTTAAGGAATATGTTTAATGGAATAATTTTACAGGAAAAATAAATTAACATATTTCGTGTTATCCCGGGAACATAATAACTAAATTACTTGGAAAATTAATTAACATGTTTGGTTCATTTTCACAAACATGCATTGTATCGTTATGTAATGAATCATATTGCAAATTAGATTACCAAAAACTTTAATTACGTACCTAGATGCAAATTTCTTTGATAAACAATGTGTAATGTTGTGAAAAATAATATTTTATATTTATAGACGTCAAAAATGATAAATACATAATTGAATAAATTTAGTCGATTCTTAGCCACCTGGGAAAAAAAATCCTACATCTCCTAAGTGAGATTTAATTTCATTAATGTCATGGGACGTAATTCTCATCGACCCGAAATTTTCATAGATATCTTAAGCTCTGATACCAACTGTAACACTCCACCCACGACTTGAAAAAATTGCACTAAATATGAAAATAAATTTTCTTCCCAGCATAAAGGGCTCCTATAAACCTACGATAGTCCTTGCCAGCCCGAGGAAGCTTCTAACTTCCGCAATTGTCGTTGGGGTTGTTAAAAATTGCACTAAGTATGAAAATAATTTTTTCACCTTTTAAATTTCTAAAAAAAATTAAAATTTTCTGGCTACCAAACTCCCATCAAAGTTGCAAAAAGCCGCATACGATAGAATCCATTATCGAAGAACCACTATCAGATGAATAATATTCAAAATCTAAAGACGAAAGTCCAAACATGAAAAAAATAATTAACAAAAGTTACGTTGATAGCAATGTATAGAAACACATATATGTTGCCTCCAATAATCCTTCATTCTAAACTCTCCAAGTAGTAATGGATGCATGTGTTGTCTTTTTAAGATTTGTTCTTGATAATGAAGAAAATAATTAAATTAATGAAAGACGTAATGATCTAAATGCTAAAAGTGTGTTATAAAATAATGAAAAGTGTACCATATAAATAATAAAAGTATACTATGACAAAAAATGTACCAATGATAAAGTTAAAAGTACATGATTACGAATTTAAAAATACACATCTCCAACAATAAAAGTGTCTCATTGTGCACTATTAACTATTCTATAGTGTTTATTAACATTCTTACATTATACTTTAAATATTTTGTAACGTTTTTTGCATTGTGCACTTTTATCCATTTTATAATATACTTTTAAATTTTTTATAGTGCACTTTTATTCATATATAATGCAAAAATGTTATGTTTTTACCTGAGTTTATTATACAATTTTGCCTTTAAAATAACAGCGCTATTTTGTTTTTTTTTTTTTTTTGTCAAATGCTAAGACCTCAACATATTTACAATTTTTTGTCTCTGTATTTTCAATTGACTTAAACACCATTGATTTTTTACACAAAGATGTATTCTTATAGGAGTCTCTCGGGGAGGGGGGAGGGGGGAGGGGGGGGGATCCTGTAAAAAATATGAAATAATATCAACCGTCTATCTAAGTTGATCAAAGACGAAAAAATAAGAAGAAAAAAATGATATGATATTTTTGTAATTATTGCAATCCACTCAATAAAATTTCATGGTGCATTCATGGATATGTTACGGTGCATTCATTATATGTTACGGTGCATTCAATTTGAGTATACTATCACTCTAAATAAAATTTTGTCCAATACGTCGTAATATATAAACATAGATATCACTTTTTTTTTCTATGAATAAAATTATATATATATATATATATTGATGGTTTGTATAATTGGATATGAGAGTTGTTAGGAAAACTAAGAAAGTAACCTCCCGCGGGAGCTCCGTGTAGAAGATAGCCGTGGGACTGTAGGAGACGTGTGGGGTCGGAATGCGTAACTATTACCGTGTGGGCCCGGAATCCAGATGATTATCAAATTCCAGAAATAAACATATACCCACCAATCATTATGATACAAATAGTTATGTGGACCACCATTAAAAAAATACATAAAGTATATATTATTTTTATTCATAATATATTATTCTAACATATAAAATATATTATTTTAACTCATTAAATACATTATCTAGTCCAAAAAATTTCATTATTCTAACACATAAAGTACATTACACATTATTTTAACTCATAAAATATATTATTCTAACACTTAAAAGTACATTATTCTAACTCATAAAATACATTATCTTACTCGAGAAATTTCATTATTCTAACACAAAAATTATATTACTTTAACACATAAAGTATATTATTCTAACTCATAAAATATATTATATTACTCCATAATGTTCATTATCCTAACATGCTCGCAGAGCAAAGATTTTTTTTTTTTAAACATTAAAACGACGTCATCTTTTACCGTGGTCCACACAGCTGTGTAAATCACGGTCCACACAATAATTTGCCATAAACCAATTGGTATACCATGGACCACGGTTCATATTGAATTGTGAACTCTGATGCAAAAATTATGTACCTTCAGTTAACAAATTTTGTATCTATAGTTAACCGTTTCTATACATGTAAACAAATAACTTGATAATTGCTTATACGTGATATGATAGTTATAGGTACATAAACTATCAATTGCATGTACCGAATGTGTCAACTATAGATACAGAATCTGACTTGATAATTGCTGACACATAATATGATAGCTACATGTACAGAAACTATCCACTGCAAGTACAAAATGTGTTAATAATAAATACAGAATTATAAATAAAATTTTGATTAAAAAAAAAAAAAAAAAAAAAAAAACGGGTATACTAGCAAGGCCCAAAATGTTGTAAGATAAATCGTGTCAATGGTGGGCTCTATCCAAAGTTGATATATAATGTGTTTTTGAGTAATGTTTTGTAACCAGCATACATGCATAAAAATACTTTTATACACGTGAGATTGTCTTATATATCATTATCCGTAAAATGGATCAGGTTAATATAGAAATATAATATTTATATTAAAAAATACAATACTAATCATGAATAAAACGTTTGTTATTTAATAAGATAATATGTAATACTTTTGAGGGAAAAAAAATGTACGGAGTAATACTTTTACATAAGTATTACATTTTTCATTAAAAATATTACAGTTTTAATTTTCTTTTCCTTATAAGTTATAAGTAATGTTGGTGTAATACTTAATGAGCAGGAAAGGAAGTGTTACTGAAAAGTGTGGCTCAGGCTCTTCCCACTTATGTCATGAGTATTTATTATCTTCCCTCTACTTCTTGTGAGAGTCTAGAAAGAATTATGAATAAGTTCTGGTGGTCAAAAAGTAGCAACGGTAAGGGGATCATTGGTTATCTTGGACTCGGATGAATGTGCTGAAACAGTTTGGTGGCCTTCGTTTCAAACATAAAATGTCTTGGTTGGCGTAAAAGACATTTTACAAACAGTTAAGTGCGTAAAATGTCTCAATGGTTCACATCTCGCAGAGGCCATGACGGTCAAGGAGGCTCTTCCGTGGGCCATAGAGTGTGGTTGGCGTAAAGTGGTTATCTTCACGAATTATCAGATGGTATTCTCTTTATTGAAATCTGACTCTCCTAATTTTTCTTATGTTAGCTGCGTACTCAAGGAGTGTCTTTCCTTCAAACGGTATTTTGATATTGTGTCGTTTTGGTTTATTGTTCGATCAGCGAATAAGCTTGCTCACGCTTTGGCTAGAGCTGCTAATTAGGGGTTTGGTTTTCTACTTATTCACCATGTATTCAACATTTGATTCTTGATGCTTAATGTATGCTTTCCTTTCCTTTCAAAAAAAAAAATAATAATAATAATAAGCGAGGAATTTATTATGAATTGAATTTTTGTTGTCGCCAAAGTTGTGAATAGGGCAATGTATAGTAATGTAGCCGTTGAACTGCCTTTCTAAACTGGCCCAATTTCAGATTCTTTCTCTCAAACAAAAAGAAAGCCCAGTTTTATGCTTTTTCAGGTAAAAGCAGGAGAGTTTATTTCAAAAAAAAAAAAAAAAAAAAAAAAAAGGAGAGTTCAACTGCCCCACTATTTATCCCCCCCCCCCCCCCCCCCCCTTTTTTTTTTAATTATTCTTCATTTTTTGGTGGTAAAAGTGATGAGATTCAAATTTTAATTTGTTATCCAAAGAAAATAAGTTTTACCATGATAAATTGCTTTATTGTTACTTATTTATTGCTTTATTGTTACTTATTTTATTTCTTAATTTTTATCCTAATTCCCATATTTATCATATATTTGATATGGCATAAATCAAATAAAAGTAGGTAGTCCCATGTCAGTAGGAATCCAAGGAACTTGCAGCTGGCATTGCCAACAAACCTCTGATTCATTAACAAAACACTAGTACCCTGTTTCATGTCGTTTTCTTTCTCCTCGAACATCAAAGGAACATGTCAGTGAAGAATCCAAGATCTATCTTATTTTTATCACATAGATTCTGATTCAATAATCTCAATATTCGGACTAAATCTGAATTAGCTTCAGAGTGATGAGAAATTATTGATTTCTATTTACACTCATCTTCATTACTAAGTATTTCTCCAAATTGCTCATTATGGTTAGGGTTTAGATTTCAAATATGGTTGCCCAAAACACCCCGAAATAAAAGGTCTAAAACACGGGACAACTCCAACCAAGTTGATCAGTCTATTGATTTGATAATCACAAGGTTACAAGTTCGACTTCCGACCTATTGGCCTCCTTGGTTTGAGTCGGTCAGCTATGAACAACCTAAGCAGGTTTACCTCCTTGTGGTTACCCAGTGCATATTTTTAGATAATGGCTGCGGGTTTCCCTCGTTACTAAGAAAATGGCTAAAACACAGATGAAAAACAAAACAACAGAACTATTGAACATAATAAATAGTCAACAAGGAACAAATACTAAGTGACATCCAGCATTGATAAAGTTAATAATAGAGCATACATTTCTGGGAATAGACATTGGATCTAGTCTAGTCTAGGTTTAGCAATAAAATAGATGAGAAAAGACCAAATAAGAGAGAGTATATATATTATGCTAGCACTGAAGCACCACTATTGATGATAATAACAGTAGTAGTGATGGAATACTAATGGTGAGGACAGAAAGTGACCAAATAGCTGCCCCTTGTGCAAGTTGCAATGCTAGTGGGATCATCATAAGCATAAGAGTACGCCTTTGGGCAAGCGGTCTTGAAGATCCTCGAGTAGGCCGTGGGCTTGCACGAGTTCGGGCTGCCAAAGCTCCCGGTGCAGCAATACCTCGGGGAGTTGAAGGCCGAGCAGGCGCTCTTGCAGGCCACCACGCTCCGGTTGTCATGAGACCTCACCTGCAGCCCCACCGGGCAAATGGTGTTCAGATCACTCACACACCCTGCATAGCTGCACTTCCCTGCAACACCATCATATATGATATAATATCCCATCAATTCACATTCCTCTCTCTTGGAAATGTTTGAGTATATAATATACAAAATATAAACACGTAGTCTAACTATTAACCTAAGTTTTTAGTTGAAACAAAAAACACATTCAAGATTTCGAGTTAAGGTGAGAGTTGAACACATTGAAAGGTGAACTCATTGAAAGGAAAGGTTTGTGCACCCCTGCACTTGGCCCTTTAGGCCTCCTCCAACAATCCTCTAGGCCTCCGCCCAACAATCTTCTGTCTTAACTATAAAGTTTTTACTCTTGTTAGGACAAGACATAACTTTGTTTCTTTATACCATTGCCACATTTTCGAGAGTTTGGTGCTGAACTTGGCCCTTCAGGGCCCGGCCCAACAATCCCCGAGCCACTTGGTGTTGTACTTGGCCATTTAGGCCTCCGCCCAACAGATTTGATTAAAGTTTTTGACAGCTGAACTGGATCTAATGACACTTTATTTTAATGAAGTATGGAAAGTGGCAGGTGATAAATCTTTAAAAAAATGATGTGACCTCATTGATTCCTTATGCAATTCAAAACAAAACAAACATTTCATAATCAAACTTGTCACTGCAAATCCCCTGCTTTTGGATTGGAATCCTATATGGAATAAACTACAAAAACTCAAGAATCCCTTAGGTCACCATGTCATGTGGTTTCTCATATGGTGTCACCAAATGAACTAAATCTCTGTTATCTCCATTGTTTTCTTGTGTACTTAAAACAGTTGGTGAAGGTAAATAAACCAAAATTAAAGCATTTTCCATTTAGTCATTCAGATTCCTGAGCAAAAGCACAATCATCTGGGGACAAAATCATCACATCAAAGTATGAATCTTTAGGTGTTTTAAGGTCATTTGGTTGGATTAATGTTGGGACTAAGCATAGATTAGTGTTTTTTATGACAAAATCTTGAAAAAATTAAAGGGTGATTATGTTGACAATGACTAAAATGCCCTACCAGAGATAGAGAATACAACACGCACATGTAAATTTGAAGGGGGGTAAAGTGGGAAACAAAACAGAAAACGGAGATTTGGTAGGGTGCTCACCGGTGCCGCGGAAGGGAGTAATGGAGATGGCGAGATTGTAGCCGTCGACGAGGCTGACGTCATAGAAATCCTGGTCATTTCCGAGAGTGATCTCGGCGAGAGTAGCCGGAGGGGTGCCGCCAATGCCGTTGCAGAAGAGGGCGCCGCCGCAGTCCCCGGTGGCGCATTTTCCCCGGCCGGCGGCGTCGAAGGAGCATCCGTGGCGGCCCCACACGCGGCCGGACCACCCCGCCGGGAGGCGCAGAGTATACGCCTTGTTCGGCGGCAGCTTGAATCCTCCCCGGGCCAACACCGGCTTCCCGGCTCCCGGTTGAATCCCCGGCCAAACCGGGTGCCTACACTTGTTGTACAACGTCATTGTCGTCGCCGATACCTCCACTGTTTCCAGAAAAAACAAAAAATACAGAAAAGCAAAGCAAAATGTTAATGATTTAAAGAAGCGGAGCTTGGTACCTCGCCGGATTATATGCATTTGTTTTAACAGAAATAGAGAGTACGAAGATGATGTACCATACCTGAAACGAAGAAGAAGAAGAAAATGGCGGAGAGAAAGAGGAGAGATCTCAACATTGCTTCCATGATTGATGTGTTGAGAGCTTGGGCTAGTTAGTACTAGTAGGAAAGTGTATTCTGTTACACTTTTGGAGACGCTAATGGGAATGGGGTTTTTATAGAAAGAAATAAGAGATCAGTACTGGACTATTGGTAGGGTTTTCTTATTTTTCTAATCTCACTTTCGATTAACGATGTTTGGATGAAGTTATTGATAATTTTAATTTTCTATAATAGTAAGTTTGGAATTGGTATTTAAATTTATATATTGAGAAATCAAATTTAAAGCATTATCAAACACAAAAGCATAATTTGTCTCGAAATTTAAGTAAAATTCAATCTTAATTGAAAGATTCTCAACACATACTACTTTATTCGAGTATCGGTAATGTGAGATATTTGAGTACTTATAACAATAAAACATAGAAAAGTAAATAAAAGCAATGGTAAATGGGCCCCGGGACTTAGTGTAGTGGCTAATGGTTCATCTCCTAACTTAATGTCACGACCGAAGACGGATTGGATCTCTTGTGCACGCATGAAAATTAGTGTCTGACCAATGGGCTGATTGCACGGTTCGAGATTTGCCTCTCCATTGATTATAAGCACGGGGTCCTGTAGACTTAAAATTAGTCTAACAATGATGTGATCACCTATTAACCCATTGAGTCACCGTGATTTACATCCTCCCACATGCTCTGTCGGGTCGAAGTGTGGGGGGGCCCTTAGGGTTGGAGATTCAGCCTTTTGGGGTAAAATTAGTCTAATAATGATGTGATCACCTAAATCTAAAAATAACAAATAATAAATTAAAAAAAATGCAACGGTATATGCATTTAAACTTTATAAAAAGATTATATTAATGTAATTGTGTATAACTAATTGTGTCCGTCAAATTTCAAAATTGATCTCTTCTTTTAAATACTGCCTACTAGACCATTAAGCTAAGACCGTGTAAATACAAAGTAATATTTTTTATAGCAAAAAAAACCCGTAATCACTATATAAAATGTACACTGACTCAATCAAAAAATATTAACAAATATTAAATTCACACCATTTAAATATAAGAATCATATTTCACCTATTCGATTATTATTTCACACCATTTAAATATAAGAATTCGATAATTATTTCGAGACAAATGTGAAATTTTTAGTAGTATAACCAGTTTCCAAAGACGAAAGTGGTTATTAAGTGGGTCCACTGTGAATGTGCAAGGCTGTCAAAACAAAAATCCACCTGCTCTCTCATTCTTTGTTTTTTTTTTTCCCTTTTCTTTTCACTTTTATTGTCCTTTTACTTTTGTGAAAAAGGAGAAACTACTGCTTGTACATCACGTATCTTTTCTTGTACATTTACAAATTTTGTTTTGATTTTACCGTTTCTTTAAAAAAAAAAATATATTTGAACATTTGTTTAAATAGTACAATACTTGAGTAGTAATAAATATAAGATGTAAAGATTTGGTATTTTAGGATAATTTTATGTAGAAATAGGGTCAAAAAGTAAACACAACACATGGTATGATATTAACAACTACAACAAACTCATATGGAATAGTGTCAGAACTTGACCACAAACAAAAGGTAAGGGCAGGGGAGTGAGTTGGGGTTGGAGTAGGGCTAGGGTTAAACCCCCCTCCCAAAAAAAAAGTATTGACCTGAGAGCATCCACAATAGTTGGGGGAGAATAGGGGATAATGTAAGAGTAATTAGGATAGAGAAAATGGAAAGAGAAAGAAAAAAGGAAAAAATAAATAAATAAAAATAATAGTATTTTATTTACTGTCAGGCGCGCTTTACGCGCCCAGCTGTGCACACGCCAGCTAGGCGCAGAGGTGACAGCCACGCATGGCTGTCACACATGGTTAAAATTTGTGGTGGGTCTCACATTTCTGAAATCTTCCCACATTTGCAGAAGGATCCCATTTTTCTCTTTCTTGCTTCTCTCTCTTCCACATGGCACTAATTTCTGACATTGTTCTCACATTATGCATTGGTGTGGTTGCTCTAAGAAGGAAAATATCATTACTTGAATACTGTTCATCATCGGAATGAAGTTAATCATACGGGCTTAGCTCTGTTAGTTATATTATTATTATTATTCTTATTATGTTACAATTGTAATAGTCAATGTTGTTATAGAATAGTGTAGTTATTTTAGACTTTTACTCAGTGTTAGTTAGAGGTCTATTTCTGATATACTTGTAGCTCCTATTCTATTGCTGAATTCAATTTGTCGATTCACATCTTTCATATGGTATCAAGTTAGGTGTAGAATCTCTCTCCACCACTAAATTTACCCCCTCTCACCACCACCTTCCGTCAGCATGGCTTCAAGCTCATCGGAACGCACTGTCTCGGCCGCCGGTTCTCCGTCTCCGGCCAGCGCCAATCCTCTCAACGGGGCGCACCATTTTGTGTCCATGAAGCTGAATTTCCGTAACTTTCTCTTCTGGCGTACGCAACTGCTCCCATTCCTCCGGAGTCAGGACCTGCTCGGCTACGTCGATGGAACCATTCCGTGTCCGCCGGCCACCATCGAAGTGCCATCATCCGCCGAATCCTCTTCCGCGGCTGCTACGGTTGTCGTCACTCCCAATCCAGCGTTCAAAATATGGGAGAAACAAGACCAATCAATCTTGTCTCTCCTTGTTTCCGCGATGTCAGATGAGGTTCTCCATCTCGCGGTTGGGCGCAACACATCGGCAGAAGTCTGGGCGTCGATAACTCAGGCCCTCGGCTCGTCTAGTCAGGCGAGATGCCTGAGCCTCCTCGGGCAATTCCAGATGCTACGCCAGGGGAATCCAACGATCGTGGATTATCTGGGCCGCACGCAAATGCTTGACGAGGCTCTCGTTCAGGCTGGCAGACCGCTCTCTTTAATGGAGCAAAATTTATATGTGTTCCGCGGGCTCAGACCGGAACTCAAAGCGATCGC
The DNA here is from genome assembly GCF_001879475.1 of Ipomoea nil. NCBI lineage: Eukaryota > Viridiplantae > Streptophyta > Magnoliopsida > Solanales > Convolvulaceae > Ipomoea > Ipomoea nil. The sequence continues at coordinate 1,764,139 of NW_017619403.1, forward strand.
GGCCTCTCTCACTGCTTCCGGGAATCCGGTAACGCTCGCTCACTTATCTGACCATTTGCAGGCACACGAGTTTATACTCGTAGATGATTACCCCTCGGCGGTTGAGCCCGGTGTTCCGGCGACCGCGATGTATGCTGGCCGAGCACCAAACAATGGCGGCAGGCAGACACAGAACCACCGTGGGCGCGGTGGTCGAGGAGGACAGGGACGTGGCGGCCGTAACGGGAATCCGAGGTGCCAAATTTGCCGTTCGCATGGCCATACGGTTGTGTACTACTTTAAACGATACAGTACACAGCCGCCTCAGGCGCACATGGCCGTGTCCGGGGAAGCTCCAGCGTCGTCGACTTCAGGTTCGGACGGCTGGTTCCCGGACACTGGCGCCACCGCACACGCGACACCGGATGCGGGTATGATGCAGCATTCCGAGGCTCAGTAGGTTCAGTAGTCAGTATTTGATAGAAGAGATTAAGATTTGAATTTCGGAAGCAATTTTGTGGGGATTATGTCCAAAGTGAAAAGATCCCTTTGTATGTACTTGGTTATATTTGCTAAATCATTCAGTCACCGTGATTTACATACTTTCAAATGCTTTGTCAAATCGAAATGTGAGACTCTTGAGATTGAGGATTCAACCTTTTAGGAGAAGAGTAAGTTGGTGATTCAACATTTTGAGAGAAGAGTGCATGAAGACTGAAAAAGTGGTTCACAGCATTCAAAAAGAGAATGAGTGGGGCGAGGATTGTCCGCACCCGAAGAAAAAGATTGCTATTTCACATGCTCTCTCTCTCTCTTTCTATTTTAATACTTTACTCTCTTCTTCTTCGCGCTCTTTCATCTATGCTTGCTCTTTTGGGGTAAATGCCAACATATTTCTTCTCCTTTTTTTGTTTACTTATATTTTGTCTCTTACACCATTGTAATTCAATCAACACACTATATGTATATGCATCATCAATGCATGTGCCTTTTTTCAATAAAAGGTCAATGTAAATAGTTCCAATTTTATGGCGTGTAGGGCATAATTTAAAAGTTAGAAAAAACTATAATTATACTCAGAATATATATGTTTTGATTTGAAAAAAAAAATAATTTAAAATATTATTTCTTGAATAATAGTTGATGTGCTTATAGGACAATATAACTAGCCTAATAACATATCAAAAGCTCAATTTGTGTAAGCCATTTCAATCAAACAATTAGTCGAGCTTATCGATCAATCAGGTTAAGAGTCCACACCTACTAGACTACTAAAGTAGCAAGATGTTAAGTCTGACGCGCAATATGGGAATGCCAAGCAAGTTGACTGATCGTGGGGCTGAGCATAATTGGTTCGTTACCTGGCTTAAAGGTCATGATTGGAGGCGAGTGTAGAGATTTGAATCCCACTGAAAACATGTATGAAAAACGACGGGATCTCTTGTGCATACATGAAGGCTAGGATATGACCGGTGAATTAATTGTGTGACTATAAAAAACAAAAAAAAAAAAAAAAAAAAAAAAAAAAAAAAAAAACAAGCAAAAGTAAGGAAACGAACCAAGGAACAAAGGGCACTTGAATATGTGAATCTCCTAGGACCTCATTACCATAATAAATGTGTCCAAAATAATTGCATTAAAACCTCCAAAGATTACATTAATGATTTATGAATTATACTGAACGATTTGACTAAAACACATAATACATCATATCTCTAAAACTGCATTCCACTTTTTATAATCATGTAAAGTTACACATACAAAAGATATCTGTATTGCAAACAGGGACGGAGCCAAAGAGGGGTTGCCCCCCACCCCACCCCCATCCCACCCCATATATAATTTTTGTATGTATATATGTATATATAGTACTTGTGTTAGTATTAGTAAAATAAAACTATTGAATATTAACAAGAGTTGATTTATATGAGTTGGTTGAGCACATGTTGAGTTATATAATAAAGGATAAGAGTTTGAATCTTGGCATTAAAATAATGTGATAGTTGGCTTCAATCGTTTTTTTGACTCATTCCCTATGGTTACAACACAGTCATGTTTTTAATAGCTTTTTAATATTCAATACACACATATATATAACATTCTTTTATATTAATAATGAGTTGTGTTTATTTTTTTTAAAAAATTCTGTTTTGTTTTAATGTTTCGTCTTTACTGAAAAAAATTTCTGAATCCGTCACTACTTCTTCGCCACCCTCAACCAAATTTCTGACTCCGTTCCTGATTGCAAATACATGCACCAAACATGAATTTAATAAACTAACAATGATTAATTTAAACTATTTTTATTGAATTATATCAAGGGGTCTAGTAAAGTTATCGTCCCACTTGGATAATAGGTAAATAGTATACACTGTTATTCATAACCTAACTTCTATTGTGCTTTGTAAGTATCTTGTGCTTAGATGACACTTCTGTAATTTTTTTTTTGGGGAAGGTCACAGTATAAAGAGAATGTAAATCTGTGAATGTGTGATTTCACATTTTATCAGGTGTATTGAGTCTTGAATTATTTACAACCTCTCAAATGTCTTTTTAGATCGAGATGTGAGTAGGTTTTGGAGTTACGGATTTGACTTTGATGTAGGCGCCTAGTCGGAAAGCATGATTGATGAGATCTGATTTAAGACAATGGTCAATGGCGGTCATAAGCACTCGTGAACGGTGAGGATGAGTTTGTTTGTTGTGCGGCAATTCATCAGTGAATTTGTAGTGGGTGGGCCCCACAACACTCTGCAGATTCTGTTGCTAATTCTTGTCGTTTACTGCTAAGCATCACGCCCTCACCATGTCCCAATAAATCTCTCTTAAATTTCTTAAAATAACATACGGAGTTTTTTTTTATTGAAAAAACAAAATCTTTATGCCGTCTTATGTTATATATATAAGAAAAAAATAAGAAAAAAAATTTATAAACGTACTTCTTTTATTTTTTGAAAACTATTAACTTCATAACGTAAGTTTATAGTTTATAAAATTATAAACGTACGATATGAAGCTAAACTCTCTATTTATAGATTCATAAATCATAAGTCGCATCTTCACATTCATTATGACTAGGGGCGGACCTAGCATGGGGGCAGCTGCCCCCACTCACCCCACCCTCACTCCATATATAACTGTTATATATATATATATATATATATATATATATATATATATATATATATGTATATATAGTCTTTAGTATAAGATAAACAAAACAGCAGAAGTTAACAGAAAATGGACTTTTTGGTTATCAGCGGTTAGCGGTAGCGGATTGTATTAGCGGTTAACGAATAGCGGATTGTGTTAGCGAGTTTGACTAGCGGATTGTATCAGCGGATTGTAAAAAGATGTTTGGTAAAATTAGCAGTTTAGATTAGCGGTTAATATGTAAAATGACCTTAAAGGACATTCATATTATTATTATTATTATTATTTAGTAATAAAATAAAATTTACAATAACAATTACAAAAACAACAACATTCAACAATATTAATAATAATACAAAACAAATATATATATATATATATATATATATATATATATATATATATATATATATATAAAGACAAAGGCTATAATATAAATATGTAAACAGATAAATAAAAATATTTGTTAGTTTTTAATTATATAATATTTTATCTAATTATATTTTAAATAATAATGTATTATTAATATTTATAATTTTTTATATAATATAATATAATAAAAAAATAAAAGTAAAAAAAAAAATAGTGGAGCATGAGACTCCCTAAAAAATAAAAGGGAGTCTCATGCTCAATTTGCCCTGGGCTATAAAGGAAACAAAATTGGATTTGCAAACCGCCAAAGCCAAACACTGCAATTTGCAGCGTTTGAGAATTTGGCGGTTTGCCATCAAACCGCTATCTAAATCCGCTGTTAACCAAACAATATTTTTAGCGTTTTGACAAAGTCAAATTGCTAAAGTAGTCAAATTCGGCAAAATTTGGTCAAAACGTCATTAACTAAACAAGCCCAATGTGTTAGCCTAGATGGTAAGCCATGTGTGTCTTCTTGAGGAAGGGGGTGAGTTTGAATCCTATCTAATCTATTTAGTTTCAACACAGTTTTTACACACACACACACACACACACACACACACATATATATATATATATATATATATATATATATATATACTTTTATATTAATAATGAGATGTGTAATTTATAATGTGTTTCCTATTATAATTATTTTATCAAATAAATTATGTTTTTGTTATAAGTATTTTTATAAAGTTTTGATGTGTTTTATTTTTCGTTCATATCTAACAATATTTATGGCTAACTTCTTAAGTGTTTTTGTTTTTTTTTTTTTTTTTTAAGTTATTCCTTTTGTTTTAATATTTTGTAGAAGGTCTTGATGCTTAACATTTTGTTATAAACTTATAGACATTTTTTAGTATTTGAACTTTGCCTCCACTCAATCATTTTTCTGGGTCCACCACTGATTATGACAACCGTTTTAAAATATAATTAAGCGCTTTAGGCATTAATTAGGATAATACATAGGCTTTAACTGAGAAGGGAGAACACATTTCTTATAAAAAGTATAGCACATTTATACCATGAGAAATTAAAGGGTGTAATTTTACTATTTTTCAATTTTCAAGTTTGTAATAATTATAAAATGAACCTCAATTCTAAAATTTGTAATAATTATAAAATTGATTCCGTATTTTTTTTTCTTACTAAGAGTGCACGGTTTCATGTTTTGGAAATGTTTACTGTTGGAACCGTTGGTAGAAAACACAAATAATAATCAAAAGTAAGATTATTATTTTTCTGGAAAGAATAGGGAATGAAAGATGGAGAAAAAAAATGGCTAGTGTTTGGTGTTGGGTTTTTGCAAGAGTCGAGTGAGCACTCTTTCCTTAAAACCTTATTTGCCACCTCCCAAGCTTAAAACCTTATTTGGCACCTCCCAAGCTAGGAGTGTTGTGGCCTAGACTTCCCAGGATAAAACTTGCTACTGATTCAATGTTTGAGCACTCGAGCAAGACACGGCTAAAGAAGGAGTAGAAGCAGAGAGGTTTTGAGGCTAAAAATTATGAAATTTAATAGCTTTTAATTAGGCACTTAAGGGCACCCCTCCACCCTCCTGTAACAGCACCAGGCCTTCAATTCAAAATTGGAATTAACTGCGGGCTGCCAATTTCCGACGCACACGAGCTCGGGCTTGAATCAAGCCTTTTTCAATCTCGTCTAGTTGGAATTTGATTTGCAATTCCTAACTTATGCAATTCCAAAGGCATAATTAAATTCACATAACTAAAAAATATAATGTTATGCTAGTGAACGATTATATGTGAAATTCAATATGCTTATATCCAAATAAATTGTGCACCATAATAACAATTTAAAATGAGCTATAAAACTATTATTCAAATAACAACATAAATCCAAAACTTAAAGGATTATAAAATTTGAATAATAATTTATAATAACCATATACTTTTCAATTAAATAACCATATACTTTTCAATTATTGAAAAGTTTTACCTTGTAGGCCCAATACAAAGGTGATTCAATGCATATAGTAAACTTTATGAGAACTAGCTTAAAATTGTAAATTCTAACCATATCAAAACCATATGATATGTTGACATTTACAAATTAAATTCTCATAAAACTAAATTGCATAATTTAAACAATAATATTATGCACTTAATTTAATTATATGCATAAAACAAACTTAAAAAATATGAATACAAAATTAAATATTCATACTTAATCAAAGTGGGCATCACAATCCAAAAACAATAATGATAATATAACAATGTCACGACATATTAATTCTTCAGTTCAAAAACAATAATCGTTATTACTATAATAACAATTACGTGACAATAATAACTGAACAATCAATTTCCTCAATCGTAACCTCTGACATTTAATAGTAATGACTATAAAATGATATTAGCACTATTAACACATATATGTTTTGGATCAAGAATGAAATGGTTTCAAAATTATGATTACAAATCATACTATCAAAATCCAAAACAAATGATGATAGTAACGGCACAAAGCATTGATCCATCGGTTCAAAAACCAATAGTCGTTATTACTATAATAATTCTAATAATTATTACATAACAGTAATAACGGAATAATTAATTCTCTTAATTGTAACCGATCAACATTTAATTATAATAATGATCATCATTATTATTAAATGTTACATAATATCATAATTATTACTATATAAAAGTTTTGGACAAGCAAATTCAAATGAGTTTCAAAATATGATTCTTAACATCATAATCAAAAAATATTATGGCAAGATTGAAATAGAAAATAATATCCAATAGCCATAAACATATGCATTTTCCAAATTGTGATACAAAATCACAAACCATAGTTAAGGATATTATCAAATTATGACAAAATTACAAAATTAAAAAATTGCAATTAATAGCCATAATATTAAAATAATTAGGTGATTTAACATGGAAAATCAATTGCTGAAACTGCTATTTTAAAACATTTTCGGAAACCTTTTAAAAAACTTGATACACCCAAGATAGGTCCCAAATAGCTTGTTCAAAAAAGGTTTTAAAGTCCCCAGTGAAATTAGGACTAAAATATGCTCAAAATTAAATGAGAAACCAAACAAGCTATCTTAATAGGCTATAATATCCAAACTAGCCTAAAGATCCGAAAATGAATAAAATCGAATATAAAGACTATGAATTAATAATATGTTATATCCAACTAAATATGCTTTTGCTAAATGTACAGTTATAACAAAATAATTTATGAATATACAAAGCATGCTTGGATTTTGCATATTAACATAATATTAACTCATAAATCCTAAAAAAATTACAAACACTTCAGGTAATTTAATATAACTCTGAATATTAAATTAAAATTCAAATAGCAAATTTAAATCTTAATATTTGCTTATAATTGAATAATAATTTAACTTAATTATGAATTTCAATGCCAAAAAGAATAAGAGGAAACTAAAGGGCATCATCCATAACAAGCAATTACCATATATTTTACCATTTGCCAAAAATTAATATACAATATTAATTAAGGTAATATAAATATGGTAATGTTAAATCAAATAATTACCATTTACCAAAATTAATTTATATAAAATTAAATTAGGCAAATACTAATATGGTAAAATAATAAAAGTAATTGCAATTAATATGAAGGTGAAAATGGGCGTACCATTATAATCACTAATCCTTCGTCTTCTTCCAACGTAACCAGAAGATCAACGCCACCGCCATCCTCATCGCGATGCCACCAGTTCCCGTCTATCTTCAACTGGAGCCACAGTACCTTTGCGGCGACTAGAAACAGAAGCAGCATCGCCGCGCCAGGCCAAACGTCGCCGGGAAGAGAGAGAGGGAAGCGATGGTCGCCGGGAAGAGAGCTCGCTCCGCCGTCCCACCTTACCGCAACGCCAAACGTCGACGTCGTTTCCGCAGCAGCAGCAGCAGAGAGATAGCGAAGAAACATGGATAATCCATTATCCAGAGGAGAGGAAGCTTGACGTCGCCGGAAGCCCAGCCTCGTCGACGTCGTTTCCGCCGGAAGCCCTTTCATTGCAGCGCCCAAGCTCCTCGTTGTAACGTCATCCACCACCATCGTCCACCATCCGCGACTCCAAGTCGCATCCTCGACCGCAAATTAAATCGCTTCCCGGCCACCGGGAAAACTGAGGCCAGTGAAACCGGTCGCTGGCGAGGTGCACATTATAGACGATGGCCATTGTTCTACTGTCTCAGTTCTCCGGCCACAACCACCCCACGATGCTGCTTACCCTCGACAGAGGCTCACCGGAAACGAAAACAACAACAATTCCAGGCAAGAGCAGTAACAAAACAAGGTATATTATCATAGTAATATTTTGTTCCAGCATATGCACAGTAATATATTTGCAAGGCAAAATCACTCTTAAAAGATCACAAATTATGTATATGTAGGTGATTTGCAAAAGTAATGTATGAACATAATAAAGTGGTGGAGTGGTTAAGGCGTTAATTTGGAAATCTAAATGCTTGGGTTCAAATCCTTTTATCACCAGAATTTTTGGATTTTGAATGCTGCTAACTGCAAAATTCTTTCAAAATATACACTGAAAAATTGCTACAATTCCACTGGCAACAAAAACCTATAGCATATATATTTTATACAAAATATATTCATGCAATTTGACTAACTAGGCAGAGATTATACTGGCTCTGATACCAAATGTTAGAAATACACAAATAATACATGTAATCTAACCTTATAGCTGAAGCTTATAATCGAGCATACATGTAATCTAACCTTATAGCGGAAGCTTATAATCGAGCATCTCCAGCCATAGTTGTGATCTCTTATTGCATTGCTTGAATAACAATGAAGAACTAGGTTTTGTCTACCACTTGGTTTCCTGTACAACTAGATGGTGTAGTGTCAAGTCACAAGAGGAGTGGGAGGACCATACACATATATATAACCTACGTGCCATCATTATAGGTTAAGTAACGGAAACCGTTACTTCCGTTTCAAACCACAACATTATGGCCATAAATGGCCTATTAACTTGCACCACTTAATGGTGACATAATGGAAATGTTACAATATTGACTCTTTGTGCCCCAATAAGTTGAGAAAGTAGCTATAATAAACAGATACTACACTGTAATAGAGTCAGTAGTACTAAAAAAAAGCGTAATGAGATGCGATATATTATGGCTAATCTATATTCAAAATAACATAATTATTATGGTATCGCATCTATTAGGACTAGTGTTATGAGTCTGTGTATTTGAGTCACATTATCACTCTCTATCCTAGTCTTCCTATGATTCTCTCTTGTATATATTCCCCCAATCTATACAGTTGTAATTAATGTTCATCTAATAGAGTTTATACATTTCTCATATGGTATCAGTAGTCTCAGGTTCCTTTCCTATTTTCTCTCAATAGAACCATAGGGCAGGTAATATTGACGGATCTGCTAACTCCTCTGAGCGGACTGTTTATGATGATGTCGTTACTTCCTCTGGTTCTATGGGTGTTAATTCACTTTCTACTGCGCATTACTTTATCAGCATCAAGCTCACTCATAAGAATTTTTTATTTTGGAGAACGCAAGTGGTACCCTCACTTAGTCTTGCATAAATCCCATCCATCCTACTCTTTCCTTCATGTCTTCGGGTGTCTATGTTATCCTTATTTACGACCATATAACCATCATAAAATGTCCTTCAGGTTTTCTCCGTGTGTATTTCTAGGATATCCCGAGTCATTCCAGGGTTATAGGTGCATGGACTTACAAACTAATAAGGTTTATGTGTGCAGATATGTGCAGTTTGATGAGGCTATCTTTCTCTTTGCTACTAAAAATGTTTTACAGACGCTACATGCTTCTCAAACCACTCCATGGGCAAAATTGATTCTACAACAGAATGTGCAAAATGTCATAACAGTGACAACCAAACGAATCGGCGGGTGGGGATGACCTGCCGGAACCCCCCGCGGGAGACCCTCACTAGTCCAGGGACCCCGCAGGTGTTTCTCACGGGAACACACAGCCCGTGGGTGCTTCACACGGGCACACACAGCTCGCTGAGCAGTAGGATGTTGCGCCGTCTTCCGTCTCCACTTGACCTAAGAAGCGTCCGCGAGGAAAGTCAGTGAAATATACCACTCGTATTCACACGATGGAGACTTACACTCGGTCTCAGGCACCACCCACAACTTTGAGTGCTCAGGCTTGTCCCCCAGATCCCACTTGTTACACTCAGGTAGTAAAACATCCAGAGTGCCGTGAGGCTATGGACCAGGAATTCAATGTTCTTCTATAGAATCAAACGTGGTGTCTTATACCCTCTCGAGCATATGTGAATGTTATTTGATATAAGTGGGTCTTTCGCACTAAACGAAACACAAATGGTTCTATTAAGAGACACAAGACACGGGTCCTTGGAAATGATTTCTTTGATACATCCCGCCAGTGGTAAAACCCACTACTGTCAGGTTGTTTCTTTCCTTGGGTTTATCTTCTGGTTGGGTTATTAGGAAACTTGATGTTCATAAGGTTTTCTTAAATGGAAATCTGTCTGAAACTGTTTATATGAAGTAGCCACCTGGTAATATTGATGCTTAATATAATAATATCCCAATCATGTTTGCTTGCTTAAACGTTATTTGTATGACTTAAAACAGGCTTTTCTGGTCATGAACCATCTTAATTTAATGATTTAGATTAGTCTTTATATTTTCACATTAAGAATATTTTTATGGAAAAAAACGACTATATATATATACACATATACATGTGTGCGCGCGCGTTGGGAGAGTGGGTGGGGAGTGTGCGTGAGCGATAGCGCAAAACTAGAAGCCTAGAAATAAAATAATGGAAAGACATAGATCTCTGCCATGCATACCATCTGTCGTACGAAAAGTTAAAGCTGAGCTCCAACAACAGACACCCATTTTCGTAATTTCATGCCCTTTTTTTGGGGAATCTTTCAAATGTTCAATGAATCTCGTGTATTGAGTTTGGACAAGGGTCTATAGAATAATTTGCCGGTTTTGATTTTTAGATTACAATACTACATTTTAATTCATTTTCTTATACTTATGTTAGTGATTTGATGCACTACTTTTATTCATCTATATAATTTTTAATTATAAAATACTGAATATTTATGCATGTTAAGAAAAAATATTTACAAATATACTCGTACATAATTTCTATTCATAAAATTTGTTTTGTTTTTTTTTTTTTTTGTTGTTTTTGTTTTAATTACCATTTTCTCTATCCTTGTTTTTCTTTTTCTCGTTTTGTGTTTCCGTACTATGGCACGATCCATGCATAGTATTTTTATTTTAGTAGCCTACGGTATACCAATCGGTATACTCTACACCACGTCGCACGTAGCACTGTGCGCCGTGCGCCTCACAAAACGACGTCGTTTTGGGAGGCGCGGTAGGAAGTTATTGTGATTATGTATATTTGTTCATATAATTATGTATATTTGTTCATACAATTATGTACATTTTTTATACAGTTATGTACATTCTTTTTATACAATTATGTATATCCGAATCAGGAAATTTTTGTGTATTATGTTAAGAGTTGATGTGTATTATGTTAAAAGTTTATGTTTATTATGTATTATGTTAAATTATGTGTATTATTTTAAAAAAAAACAGTATGTATATTTTGTTATACAATTATGTACATTCATGTATAACATTATGTACATTTTTGAACATAGGATTTTTTTAAAGAAAAATTAACTGCCAAACACAGGGGCGAGAAATTTCAAAAAAAAATAAAAAAATTAAACGACGTCATTTTGTATTTGGACGCACAATGCAACACGCGCCGTGGTGTAGGATATAAATTGCCACGATATACTTCATTTTGGTGAAGACGTTCAAACCTAATCCAATCCATTTAAGGTGACATGAATTGATCCGATTTAACTATTTAATGTAGATCAAGCCCAATGGGAATATTGGGGCAAATGATATCAATAGTTATGCTATGGATATCAATACTTATGGAATATTGGTGCACGTTGTCAAAATATGCAATTTATATATTGAATGTTTACAATTTACATACTGAATATTTTTTTTAGTACTGTTGACTATTTTACAATGTAATATCTATATATAATTATTTTCTCAACTTAGTAAAGCACAAAGAGTCGATACCACCCTCATTAGAGTTCAAACTCATGACCTTCAATTTGTCCTCAAAAGAGACGACGACTTAACCCCCAAACAAATAGAGGACCATATCAGACATAAATTGAATACTTGAGGACTTAATCAGCCAATAAAGAAAGTCAAGGATCAATTTGGTACTTTTGCTATAATCGAGGGACCAAAACGGTAATTAACTCTTTAAAATTTAAGGGCACAAGTATCAAATAGACCCATCTATTACTGCGAAGTGCTCAATTCCCACCACGAACTAAACTAAGTGTCAAATAGGCCCATCTACCAGCTAAATTTGTTCAATTGACATTTTTTACAAGTTGCTAGCAGGTTACCTATCTAATTATTAAAAATAAATAAATAAATAGAATACAAAAAAAAAAAAAAAAAAAGAATATCAGCCACCCGCTGTCCTCGTCGGGCAGCCGGTGGCTAATATTCTATTTTGTTTTTTTAATTTTTTATTCTATTTATTTATTTATTTATTTTTAATAATTAGATAGGCAACCTGTAAAAAAAAGTTAATTGAACAAATTTAGCTGGTAAATGGGTCTATTTGACACTTAATTTAGTTTGTGGTGCAAATTGAGCACTTCGCAGTAGTAGATCGATCTATTTGACACTTGTGCCAAATTTAAGTGATTGGATTGGTAAACATTGAAAGAGATGAACCAAATTTATATTTTGAGAACAATTTGAGGTATAAAAATGCAATTTTTCCTAATTAAGAATGATGAATGCTCGATTAATCTGAAAAAGAATGGAAACGGAGAGCGCCGCCTGAGAAGCAGAGGGAGGTTAAGTCGGTCGCTTCGTGAAGTTGCTGGCGAGACAGTGAGGTACCGGCGAAGTCGCTGGGCGGCTAGGGTTTCTGTGCTAAGTTCCTCCTACGCGAAGGAAACGAGGCATTAGTCAACTACCTTTAGGAAAAGATGCAGAGACGGAGAATCGCGGCTAGGGGAGTTTAGAGCTTTATGCCAAGGTTCAACGTGGTGGGTGGGAGTTCCTTTTTTTTCCGGCGAGTTCTTTGTCCCTTGAAGCTTGGACTGGAGTTCTTTCAACGGCGTGTCTGGTTCTATACGAAGGATTAGCTGAAGAACATTTACCTTCTTTGTTTCATTGGAGTTGCAACGCGATTGTTTTCTCTTTTCGTCCAAATATAGGTCTAATGGCTATCAGAAGGTTGCAGCATTGAGCATTATGCACAGACAATTATTGTGAGAAAGGGGAGGAGAAAACGGAAACAGATTTGTTGCATTGGTTTGGAATATCCGAATATTAACTGCCATTCCTCCTTGAATTGAGCTTGTGAGTGCCTTGTTTATTCAAAATGTTCATACTCTCATTGTTTGGTTTTAAGTGTTGAGTAATATTTGTTTTATTTATTCTTCTTCATTTGATGCTCGTCCTTATGCAAATTGAAATTTAATGGTTTCTTGATTTCTTGATTTACATTGTATAATACCGATAAGGTGTTGAAATCTCCTCCGATTGAGAATATGAGATACAACTTCTCATATAAATAACTATGCTTAGTTTTGAAGGCTTATGTATGGAACTAACAGCAGGATCAAATTTCTACAGTTTGATACTTTTATTTGATCATGTTAGCTTCAATTCTCATGGTTGCATATCTGCTCAAATAGAATTGAATGGTTGTATCTATTATCTAAGGTCATGACGGATGATTATATTATTTAATTACCAGTTGTTATGAAACTTTAGTAGGCTGAAATTTATTTCAATCATGTAACTTTGACTTTATTCTTTTTCATAGGTCATTTATTAAATTGAAAGGAGTGTGTGGCTTTTACTAGCATTACACTAGTAAGCATATATTACATATAGTTTATCTGTATTGACCATCCACAATTGGCTGTGTTGGAGATGCCTGCACTTCCTCCGGTTTTGTCTTTCTTCCGTACACTATATCTCTGTTTCCCATCTCTTCTTTCTGGTAAGCTTTTCATACTTATCTATAATGGTTTTTGTATTTACGTGTACATCTTGAATATTTATTGAAAATCTTTTAGTTGTTTGTGAATTTGATTTTGAGGATTTTGTGCTAGGGTTTTGATTGGATGGAGTAGATTAGGTCTGGTGTATTGATATTTATTTATTTATTTTTGTGTAAAGGTGGTGGAGCAGAAGAGATCTCGGATTTGAATATTGGATTTATTAAGCGAGCAACACCTTTCTGAAAATGCATGCTGCCTTTGGTGCAATTGGGTACAAGGAAGGTGTTCTGATTAAATTTATCAATGGGACATAGTTTCTTAGAGTTCTACACTTTCAGTGACTGATCTTTGTATTTGCTTGTTAGGGTCTTTTTTGTGCTTTTTATTTTATTTTAATGTAGGAGGGTTGTATATGAGGTGTCCGGCTTGGGTCAATTAAATGGGTTTAATAGATGGTAAGTTAGAGCTGTGAAGAAAATGACTGAACTGACATCAATTGCCCAAAGTTATCACGGTAGGAAAAAAGCTAGGGCATAATTGTCTGAACTGATATAGTATAGGGGCTAAATTGATATTTCAGCCATATTCCATGTTGATTCCTGCAATCAGGTTCATTCATCAGAGACAAATCTTCATAAGTATTCATTCTATTCAATTCAAATCACTTTCTGTGCTTGCCCAATTGAGCTCATATCTTTCAGATTCTTCTTCTAGTTCTGATGGAGAAAATTCAAATGGTAATGTCAGTAGTTCTACTTTAGTCCAAGATTTTTCTAAAGTTAACTCGTATGGGGCTGCAGAAATGCTTTACAAATTAAGGAATGAACCAAATTCTGCATTATCATACTTTCGGCAGATGAAGGAGTGTGGGTTCCAGTACGATGTTGATACTTATGTGGCAATTATTAGGATACTTTGTCACTGGGGCATGGATATGAGATTGGATTCTATACTGTTGGAGGTGATAAAGTCAGAAAAGGAGAGTTTGGGTTTTGATGTGTCAGACTTGCTTGAGGCATTGATGGAAGGACTCCATGCTGAGTGCCCTGATTCTATAATTCGGACACTAGATGCATTGGTCAAGGCTTATGTGAGCTTGGGCATGTTTGATAAGTCCATTGACATGCTATTCACAACAAGAAGGCGGGGATTTGGTCCAAGCTTATTGTCTTGCAATTTTTTGATGAATCGACTTGTTGATTGCGGGAAGCTGGATATGGCTGTGGCTGTATATAAGCAGTTGAAGAGGCTTGGGTTTAATCCAAATGTCTACACTTACGGGATTGTGATCAAGGCCCTTTGCCGAAATGGGAATTTGGAAGAAGCCGGGAGTATTTTTGGGGAAATGGAGGAAATGGGTGTGACTCCTAATGAATTCACTTATTCTGCTTATCTCGAAGGCCTTTGCTTGCATGGTCTATCTTCTTTGGGTTATGAAGTGTTACGAGCATGGAAAGGCGCAAACATACCCCTTGATGTCTATCCTTACACTGTTGTCATTCGTGGATTTGTTAATGAAAGAAAGTTTTTAGAAGCAGAAGCTGTTTTACTTGATATGGAAGAGCAAGGTTTGGTCCCTGATGATTATACTTATGGGGCACTGATTCAAGGTTATTGTCAGATAGGGAATATTATAAAAGCTCTGAATGTCCATAATGAGATGACAGCTAAGGGTATTAAAACTAATTGTGTGATTCTTAGCTCAATTCTTCAGTCTTTGTGTCAGAATGGGATGGCATCTGAGGTTGTTGAACAATTCAATAGTTTTAAGGAGCTTGGAATTTTCCTAGATGAGGTTGTTTATAATATTGCAATTGATGCTCTATGCAAACTGGGGAAGTTGGAAGAGGCTATGAAGTTGTTAGATGAGATGAAGGGTAAGAGGATGACTCCAGACATTGTGCACTATACCACTTTAATTAATGGATACTGCCTACATGGGAAAGTATTTGATGCATTGGTCTTATTTAAAGAAATCAAGAAAAATGGATTGAAACCAGATGTGGTTGCATATAATGTGCTTCTTGGTGGATTTTCTAGAAATGGTTTGGCACGAGAGACACTTCACCTACTGGATTATATGAAGGGACAAGGTTTAATACCGACCACTGTGACATATAATGTGATTATTGAGGGTTTATGTATGGGACATAATGTGGAGGAAGCTGAAAAATTTCTCGATAACCTAAACTCTAAATCTGAAGAAAATTATGCTGCCATGATCAATGGATATTGTCAATCAGGCAATACAAGTAAAGCTTACAAACTCTTCCTAAAGCTGTCCAAGCAAGGCATTTCTATAAAGAGGAGTTCTTGCTTGAAACTGCTGGCTAGCCTTTGTTCAGAAGGTGAATATGACAGAGCTCTGAAGCTATTTGAGATAGTACTGTGTTCTGATGATGGCCCTTGTACATCAATGTATAGCCGTATAATAGCTGCTTTATGTCGTGATGGAGATATGAAAAAAGCTAGGTGGATATTTGACAATATGTTATGGAGAGGAATAACTCCTGATGTAATTATTTATACCATGATGTTAAATGGTTATTGTAGAGTGCATTGCTTGCGGGAGGCACACAGTCTTTTTGCTGATATGAAAAGTAGGGGAATTTCTCCTGATGTTATCACCTACACAGTTATGCTTGATGGACATTCTAAAGGTTTAAAAAGAACTCAATCCTCATCCTGTGCAGGGGGGAACAAGGGAGGAAGCAAGATTGCTTCTGATCTCTGGTGTGAAATGAAGGAGATGAAATTGACAGCTGATGTCATATGCTACACTGCGTTGATTGACAGTCATTGCAAGTCTGATAGCCTTGATGACGCTATTCAGTTATTCAATGAGATGATTGATAGAGGTGTAGAACCCGATAATGTTACATACACTGCTCTTTTATGTGGCTTCTATAAGCATGGACATATAGAAAGGGCTGACAGTCTTGTGCATGAGATGATGGGTAAGGGAATAGAACCAGATAGCCGTATGATGTTTACATTACACACTGGCATGTTGAAGGCCAGAAGAGTGCGAATCAAGCATTAAACCTCAGGAACTCCTATGTAAGTCAGCTAGTATCATTTCATTTCACATTGTTGTCAACAATAGATTAACATATCTTCTTTAATTTCTTTCTTTTTGTCTCTATTTATTTATTTATTTTTGCAGTAAATTGGCAAATGCTTCTGTGATTCAGAGACATTATTTTGACTTTTTACAGACTTGGCTAGTTGGAAAAGCTTTCAAGGATATAAGCTTTCAAGTTTGTCAGTCCATTACCTAATATCTTGTTACACTCTATGCTGACTTTTATATTCAATGGGTCTGATGGGCTGCTGGGTTCATTGGCAATTGTAGATGATGTAATTAATGATTGTCAGTAGGGCTGCTATCACACTGGTGGTAATAAATCTTTCACTTTAACTTTATTCTTTGATTACCCCTTCCCAACGTTTCACACTTTCACAAAGTCCATCTCTATTCTCTACTACCATTCATATTGCAGATATGTCAACTTCGAAGAGGAACACATGGTAGCTTGACTACAAATTCCTCAATGAGGTAACGCGTGTACACATAAATTTCAATTGTTTTCTTTTGGTGATTATGTATTTATTATGTCTAGTTTGAGATACTTCTTGTTTGATTTGATTATTTATGGGCTTGTTCCATACTACAATGCTAGCCTGTTGGTGTTTGGTTTTAATGGCAAATGCTGATATTCGGGCAAAGACCTTAAAGTGTTAAATGAATTCCTAATGTAAAAAAGTTTAGTGTCTTTGTCTGTAGGCTCTCCTCCCATTTAGATTTATTGAATGAAGCTAATGTTTTCACCTTTTACTGAAAGTAGTTTCAATTTATTTTATAAACCATAATAGCCCATCTCAAAAAAAAAAAAAAACAAAAGGAAAAGAGAAAAATTATAATATGAAATTTCTATTTCAATCATCCTTAATTAATTAGATTAGAATCAATTGACTGATACTTCCTAAACGAATATTTATTTGATGTTTTGGATGCTTTATTCCATTGGTGTTTTAGATCATATTACACTTGTTGTGTTCTGGAATTTTGCAACTACATTTAAATGAGTGATTTTTTAAGTTCAGAATGGTGGTGCAACTCATTCTTTTGTGCAAAGATCTCATAGTGCTTGTTTGGCTTAGCTTGAGCTTTTTGAAAAAGAGGTTTTTGCCTTCTCTATCCTCAAAAACCCCTTCTCTCTCTTTTGCTTTTGTGGGTTCATGATATACTTTTTCAGGGTGCATTTAGTTCAAGTTATGTAACATTACCTATGTAATGTGAGTAGTAATGTTATATAACCTTGTTTGGTTCAACTTATGTGATTGCCTCAGTAATCTAATATTTACTGCCGCATAGTATTTTGAGGTAATGTGATTACCTCCATCCTCTTAGAGTCTTAGGTATTCTTACATTAATTTTGCCCTTATCAACTATTCTTAATTTCTTATATATACTAATAAAAAAAAGAGTTGATGTCACGTGGGGTCCTCCGAGTATAGTGGTTTTGCCACATTTAGTTCTAAACTTTCAAATTGACCATCTGTGGTCCTTCGACTTTCAAATTTAACAATTTGTGGTCCAAGTTAACCACCCATGGTCCTTCAACTTTTGAAATTTATCTAGCCGTGGTCCTCTTGAAAGAACCATGGCTGGTTAAAATTTAATAGTTTAAGGACCATGGCTTAACTTTGACCACGGATGGTAACAATTTGAAAGTCGAAGAATCACGAGTGGTTAATTTGAAAGTTTAGGACTAAACGTGGCAAAACCACTATACTCGTAGGACCTCAGATGGTATTAACTAAAAAAAAAACAATAATATATTTATACATATATAAAGTAGTACTCCGTATATGGTCATGTATGTATATATATTTTATTTCTTTATTTACTTATTTGTATTGAGGGCATTTAAGTAAATTATGCAACATAATGTAACCTCAATTAAGCATGTTAGGGGGCGATTGGTTTAGGTTATATAACATAACCAAGGGAATGTGACATTCCAAACCTTACATTCCGGTGTTTGGTTCGTATTATCTTAGGGAATCTAACATTCCCAAGGAATGTCACATTCCCTCCACATAGGATTTTGAAGGGAATGTGATTCCCTTCAAAATCTTAGGTAATGTAAGATAACCTTGGTTATGTTAGTTTATTATATATATATATATATATATATATATATATATATATATATATATATATATAAAATTATTTTTGTAATTATATATTTTTTTATTTTTATAATGTTATGTTAGCATATAAAATAATTTTGTTTCTCAAGTTCAAGATTTTAGTTAATATTTTAAAATCATGTAATTATATATGATACCGTTATCTTATTTATTTATTTTAATTTTTAAATTTATTAAAATATATGAAAGTATGTTAAGGAAATTATAGTGTGTATAAAAGATAACCCTAAACCATACATGATTATATTACAGACTCCAATTTTAACCAAACATAGGAATCTAACATTCCCAGTAATCTAACATTCCCAGCAATCTAACATTCCCTAAGGTAACATTCCGTGAACCAAACGACCCCTTAATGTTACATTCCCAAAATTCCAACTAAACACACAAAGTAATCTTACATTTCCATAATCTCACACTACCTCTCTGAAGGTAATCTCGTATTCCGTGAACTAAATGCCCCCTTAGTGTAATATAAGCTCCAAAATAAGCTTATGCCAAACAAGCACATATGTCTTGTTTGTCACAATTAGCTAATAAGCTCTTTGTAGTTTTCCCCAACTATTAGAAACTAGTTTTTAACAGCTTATTGAATTAGAAGTGTTTGTGAAATTAGTTGATGAACTATTTGACAAGTATAACACATGAAATGACTAAAGGATATGTTTTCAGTTTTTATGATCAAATATTCCCTTGGCTGTGCTCCCATATTATTAAAAAAGTGTTTTTTGAATTTGTTGTAATATATTTAAAATTTTAATTAATTAGGAAAAGTGCCAAATAGGCTACTTAACTTATTGAGTTTCTTGCAATTGAGCCACTGAACTAAAAACATGTGCAATTTTATTTTTTTTGAAGTTCATTATTAGGTTGCAGGTAATAATTGCTTAGTTGGATGCTTAAGTGGAAATTTTAGTTGTTTCCAACCTGACATGGACAAAGAAAAAAAGCAAGATTTTTTTTTAAAAAAAAAAAGAAAAAGAAAAAGAATGAAGAGGCAGCAAACATGGCTGCGTTCTCTGTTGTTGTGCAACAAAAAGGAATGGGGTCTCCCTTATCACACGTAGGAACATCACACTGCAACGAAAAGGAAGAGGAGGCAGCAGCCTCCGCCTTTCCTTCCTCTCCAGATCAGGAGAGGAGGCAGCCGTGGCTGCTGCCTCCTACATTTTTTTTTCCTGTTTTGTTATTTTTTTGATAATATTTCAACTAAGCCACTTTGATCTGTGGCATGCCAAATCATCAATTACTGGAAGAATTTAAGTTTACTGTAAAAAAAAAAAGGAAATTGCACATTTTTTTGCTTGATTGATGTTGTAATTGCACATATTTTTAGTTCAATAGTTTAATTGCACAAACTTGATAAGGGCTTTTTGACACTTCTAATTGATTATATATAATTGCACTGTAACTGTGTTACATGAAAATCAAAGGTACATATGTCGCCATACATAACCAAAAAAAAAAAAGTTACAGCATCTTCAACAATGCATTGATAAAAAAAGTATTATCTATAGTTTTTTGAAATGCAAAGCTTACAATTTTTTACGAACATTTTGAAAGTTTGGGATAAAATTATTGTCTTTTACCCAAAAGGGCAGGGTAAATGAAAATAAATTATTCAATGCTAGTTTATGTAAGCTGAAAGCCACTTGTGATAGCTTCTCTTAAGCTAAATTAATTTTTTAAAATGCTTGCTTACCAAACTGCTCCAAAAAGCAAAAGCTAGATTGTAAGTTACCGCCAAACACATTTGTTACTCCTGACTCCTGGCAAATTTTTCAAAGGAGAATCTCAAAGTTTCACCTTGATTTGCTCTTAACAGTGTATAAGACATACCTCAAGGTTAAGAGGAGTGGATTGAAGTCATACCTCAAGGTTAAGAGATCCCCTTGGCTAGAAAGATGTGTTATGTATAGTATCTCATTGATTTGAAATTCGTTCCCAATAAAATGTTTATTTTATTTGAATGAAAGTATTCCCCTTTCCCCCAAGTTCAATTATTCTGAATCAGTGTTTTGGACCTGAAATGAGAAAGTTCTTGAATAAGACACCTAGAAATAGAATGTATGGAATGGAGATGTTTTTCAGCCAAGTAGGTCCCGAGTGTGAATGTAGGTGCAACTTATAAGGCCAAGTGTCTGTCTTGAGTCCTGACTTTGCCAAGGTTCGCTTGTGTTGATTTTAAAATTCCTACTC
Source organism: Ipomoea nil (assembly GCF_001879475.1). Classification (NCBI taxonomy): domain Eukaryota; kingdom Viridiplantae; phylum Streptophyta; class Magnoliopsida; order Solanales; family Convolvulaceae; genus Ipomoea; species Ipomoea nil. Next base: position 1,785,213 of record NW_017619403.1, read on the forward strand.
GCACTCTATTTTTCATGGTAGAAGTCATATTTAGTTGGTTTTGTTGAATTTGGTTATTTATTCTGTTGAGCATAATTTTGTCTGCTTTCATGTTATTCTTAAATTTTGAGCTCCAGTATGCCAGTATTTCCCCTCCACCCCCTTCTATCTCATGCTTTTTGAGTCGGTTCAGCAGTGTTGCGGAGTTCCTGAAGAAGCCCACATCTCTTTAGAAGAGGAGTCTGATGGCTGTGGTGGAAAGATGAGGTGGGTACTGCAGTACTACAAGAAGGGCTTTTGTGATGATATTGGCGGGAATATCTGCTTCATGGATTGGCTATTATGTTTCCCAGAGGCTTTCTTAGTTGCACTGAGTTTTCACAATACAGCCAGTGCTCTGACATCCACCATTCTCCCCCGCTTTCCACCTCTTCCTCCATCCTTTCTCAATCAAAAGGAAGGAGGAAATGGTGAAATGTTCTCATCGTGTTCAGAATAAAAGCCGAAGTTATTGGACAAAACAATCTGATGATCTCCTTGTTATTGTTGTTCTCGATGCCCTTAGGCACTACCATCGTATTCATATTCTGATTTCAGGGCTTGACAACTGGTGGACTTGCAACTTTTGTTGATCTGAGATCTCAACTGTTGAGAAGAATTTGATATATCAGGTGACAATGAGGATGCTGGTTGAAAGAAACCATGAATTAATTTCATTACCATAATATTTTGAGCAAAGGGTAACCATTAGTGTTTATTCAATTGCTTTTTATTTGTAGATGGTTCACATTGGAAAGCGAGTGTTGATGATGGGAGATCACACTTGGTCGCTGTTGTTTCCTAAACATTTTACCAGATATTATCCATTCCCATCTTTCATATGGTATGCTTTTTATTTGCTCATCATGAGAAAGTGCACATTGAAAACAATGCTGCCTAGCTGAATCTTTAACATGTCTATCTGCCAGGTACGCCATCCATGGCTGCATCAAGCACCTATTGTCATTCTCGTGCAAAGATGATTGGAATGTTCGTTTAGCACCTTATCTTGGAGTGACGTAATGGAAATTACGCCCTCTGCTCGGAAAGGCCAGTATTTATCACTCTTGTCTCTTAAGAGAGGTCGAGAGTTCGAACCCCTTCTCGTATGGAAAAATCAATTTGGCCAGCACTTTGCCCCTTAATTGGGAGGATGGTACGGGCTTAAAGGTGTCTTCTACAGTTAAGGCCTGCTCAGGACACCTCGTGTCTGACCCAAAAATTTCTTGGAGCATGCTGGACATTTCTTGTGTTGACTCTGCTAAAATGATAGAGAGAAGTGGAGCAATACAATGTTAGATTTTGGAGGTATTTGAACTTTTATACATTTTCAAGTTTCACTGAATAGTGTTTCTATGATACTTCTGCATTGGATTGAAACACCCTGGGACTGGTAGTCTGGTACCTTAAATATATTTATTCAAAATTATCAAATAAAATCAAAAATTGTTTTCTTTGCTTAATTATTATTTACATTTTCCTTTATTTCACCTGCTTAATACAGAACTGGATACAATTGTGGTGTTCAAAATCGTGCCCTTAAAACAATTAATAGGTTGCCATGTTGATATGTCCTTCAAACTTTCAAAGTGAAAAACCAAACCTCACAATGTTTGTTTGTTTGTTTGTTTGTTTTTTTTGTTTTTTGTTTTTTGTTCATTCTTCACTAATGCTTTCTAAACCTGGTTGCCAGTTGTCAAAAGAAGAAAGTCTATTAGGTACAATCTCTATTTTTGTAGCAGAGTTCCTTTTTGGCTCAGATGACGACGATGCAGAGTTGCTTGATGCTCCACTTAACGAGGATTGTGCATCGCTATCCTTCTTGGTGTGTCCAAGGGGGGAGCTATTCCTGTGAAAAGACAAACAAGAAGTAACATTTTCATAGTCCTCTTCCTCCTCGTCGTGTTGAGGTTTCTGGATTTCTCGTGCCATGGACGGGAAACGCTTCAGCGCCAGGGACTGGAGTTTTCTGACGGTGCCTTTGGGGACGACGTAGAACTTGTGTCCGGGCATGAGGGTGGTGTCGGGTGCAAGGATAGCTGCCCAAGGCTGCTGGAAAACATTGGGGCGTGCAACACAACACTTGGGGTTCCTGTTCATGATCTCAGCTACAAGAACAGGAGCGTCGTGCAGCTCAACATGCCCTCCCGGATGAACAATCTTCACAACCGCGCTTTTGTTGCAGATCCACTTTGTAAGAGCCACCATGGCTTTTCTCCAAACCTGAAACAATTCAGCAGAGTTTCACATACCATAAATAAATACCAATTCTTACAAATGAAAACCTTTGGAAATACCAGGACTGACAATGATGTTATTCTTCCTTAAGATTGGTTTCACACCATCTGTCTTGGTGTCAACAATGTTTCCTGTTTGTCTCCATAAGACAAACCAAAAGAGTTCCATCACTAGGATCCAAGATTCCATTACTGGAATCCAAGAAACTCCCTACTAAAGATTATTGGGTACTAGATAACAGAGCTAACCACAAAGACAACAACCTCATTAGACAAACGCCGGTTAGATCGGATATTCTTGATCAATCTCTATCCTATGCAAGCAATACTATTATTTATGAGCCCTGAAATGACAAACAAGAAAAAAGTTTATCAAGAATCTGTCCTGCGGGTCACACCGACTTAAGAGGCTACAGAAACTCATAAGTCAGAATAGTAGTCATCAACGAGGTCTGGTGTGGATTACAAATTCACAATAGCCCAAAATCTGGAGAAGTGAATAACTCAGCTGAAAGTTGGGCTGGAGCAAATATGATAGATCTAAAGATGGGGAGTTCAAAGTAATTGTATATACAAATACCGGAAGCTGTGATATAAAGCAAAATTCCCGGTACAATAAATTCTCAATAACCACATTTGAGGGATGAGGGATCTGTAACAAAGAATACAGGAAACAGAAGGGGGTCGTTTACTTCATTTCTCTGTTTTTCCATTTCCAGTTTTCTATTTCTCCAGTTTTCCTTCTCCATTCCTCCAATTTTCCATTTCTCTGTTCCTCTAATTTTTCATATTTCTAATTTTTGATTTTATTAAAAACAATAATCCCATATAACATTTGTACATTTCTACAACAAAGATAATAATGATAACAACAACAACAACAACAACAACAATAATAATAATAATAATGATAATAATAATAATTTAATAATAATAATAATAGTAATAATGATAATAATTTAATAATAACAACAACAAATTTGTGTACATAAGGAGGAGGAAAAGGGAAAAAGGAAAAAAAAAAAGATAATAATAATAATAATAATAATAATAATAATAGTAATAATAATAAGAAGAATAAATTTATAATAATAATAATAGTAATTAGCAAGTAGCAATTAATAATAATAATAATAATAATAATAATTAGTAATAATAATAATAATAAGGGCACGCACAGGGAACGAAAAAAAGAAGCTAGCTGCCTAGCTTTGAGGTTAAAACAACGAACGTGCAAATAATGCTAAGCGCAGGATTCGATACCAAGACCTCATCTTTAGCACTATTCACGCGTGTCCATCCCTCCATTTGGAGAACATCTATTTTCCTTTCTCCAAAATTGTATAGGAAGTGGAAGAATGGAGATAGAGATTAAAATTGGAGACATAAATTTAGTAAACAAGTTTTTCAATTTTCCTTTTTCCACTTCTCCAATTTTCAATTTTTCCAGAAAATCCTCCATTTTTCCATTGATTTTCAATCCTTTTGGGAATACAAAGTATACATTATATTATTCTTTCACTTTCATGTAGATTGTCTTTTTTTTTTTTACGTGTAAGTCGACACCGCCACCTTGCTCCACTCAAGAAGTTGTCTGAATCTGGGCGAAGCATTTTTTTTTTTGCTTTCATGGTTATTATCAACGAATAATTTGTAGTGAGAAATTAGGGTAAGAAGACAATATCAAAAGAGTTAGTTGGTTTTGAGAAAATTAAGATTCTATGCAATAACTTAATTTTGGTAATCTTTTATAATACTCCGTATTTATTATTATTATTATTATTATTATTATTATTATTATTATTATTATTTTTATCAAACTATAAAATTCTTAACAAAAGAAAAAATATAATATAAAATTTCACTTAGGAAGTGGCATTTAACTTTTGATATCAGCTTATTTCAATTTTTTTTTTTTTTTTTTTTTACACTTCTCATATCTAAATAAATATTTTCTAGAAAACATAATTATAATCTATACAATTAAATGTATTAATAATGGATAAACAATTAAACACAAGTGAACTTAAAAAAAATAGTACCCTTGTATTGTGAATTCTGGTCCAAAATGATATTTGTATCTTTTTTAACAATAATGTTTTTTTTGTTTTTTTTTTTTTGTTTTTTTTTTTTTTTTGTTTTTGGATCAATGACGGAAGGACGACGCTCTGAAAATCCTACTAATGGTTCCCTTCTCTCTTTCTATGCAGCCAAGATCAGCTCATTGGCCCATGCGATCTTCGTCAAGTAAATGTCTCACTTGAGTCGGCGGCTCCCTTAGATCTCCCCAGCAAACTGTATTATTCTTTGTCATTTTAGCCAAACCATCTGTCATCATATTTTTTCACAATAATGTTTAAACTCAGAGAGACTTGAAGTTGTAAGTTCTTCAAGATACCTTTTTTTGTTTTGTTTTTTTTTTTTTTTTTCAAGCAAACTTGATCATAATATTACATCGATATTAATGGGTACGTCAAGTTGAAGATAAAAAGTAATAGGACCAACTATTGAAAGACTAAATTTATTATAGTTGATAAATAAAGTATATAATTTTTGAAGAGAACAAAATAGAACTATTTATCGATAGAACAATTATTTTATTGAACTGATCTAGTTAACGAGTTGAAATGGATTCTATATGAGGATATTCTTGGTCTCCTCGTCCAAAGATAGTAGTTGCTAGCTAGTGTTCTTTTTTTGGGTACCCTTCGACTAGGAAAAAAAAATCACTTGACGAGTTTAATTAAATAGATTTTATCTGTTCTATACTTTCTTAAACATTCTTAGTTTGAAGAATAATCTAAACCCCACCACCCTGGTTTGAACCTATGACCATCTATTTAGGTTGGTAATTATGATGTCATTACACTAGTTGGCTCCATTATACTCTTATAATAAATAAAGTGTAAATTTTCCATTTTATTTAAATTATTGAATTATGGTGACATTGAATATAATGTTTGATGAAAATGGAATGGAACGAGAAGATAGTGGTAGCCTGGTCATCCATCATCTTCCATTTCACCTCCGATCCGATCCCCATTGTACGATGAATCTTTTCAACTTACTCGTATCTTGACCTGCTTCATAACCATGTCTTATCTCCATGTTTTATGCAAACCAAAATTCACGTTTTATTTTGGCTTAATTATTGCAACCACAAGATTTTTTTATTTTTTTATTTTTTAGAAAATTACACTTTTCGTCCCTAAATTATATGATAATTAGGAGATTCGTCACTACTTGCTGATCGTGCTTACTCCTTGTCCCTAAGCTTGACGTTGCAAATTTTGACATTTTTCTAACAAAACATTAATTTAAGGACGAAATTTACAATGTCGGTTATAACTTAGGAAAGAGAATTGAGCACGACACGTTAGAAAAATGATGAAATTTACAACGTCAGTTATAGTTTAAGGACTAGAAGTGAGCACGACCAACAAATATAGACAAATCTTACAATTACTCTATAATTTAGGGACGAAAAATGATTTTTTTTTTTTTTTTGGTAATTACTTAGTTTTCTTTGCTTCGTCACCCATGAAGATATAAAATAAGCCATTATAACTTCAAGACTCCACTACCCATACCAAGTTATCCACTTCTCGCATAAAGATTCTAACTCAAACCTAAACCCTAATTTTTTTGACAGGACTCAAACTCCCAACCTACCACTAGAAGCCAGACTTAAGTGAGATTTTTTATTTACTTAACAGCAAAATAAAAAAGACATTATAATCTACTTAATTTTTGATTTTTTACACATTCTCAAATATATTCTTCTCACTCAATTATTCGATTAATATTTTCTTTGTTCACAAAGTCTTTTCCAATTCTCTACCACTCATGCCACCATACGCCAAAAGGGGACAAAGAGGAGACATTATATATGAGAATAATCAACACATTATCTCATTCAAAAAAAAAAAAAAAACACATTATCTACGTGCTTTTGAAGTTGTAGAGATCAATTATTATACATGCGAATAATAACATTTACACTTATACTAATATCCACATGTTTGTGATGCATATATGTAAATTTTTATGGGCTTTTGACATGAGCCATCGAACGATTAACAATAAAAATTAAAAAAAAAAAACTTTTAAGAGTAATGTATATTATTACGTTATGTAAATATAGGAGACCAGAATTAAAAAAAAAAAAAAACACCATAATTACAATTATATTATTTTGGAATTGAAATACATTAGTCATGCATGAAGAATACCAATTATTTTGCATTCTTGCAACCAACCCACACCGCATCGCATCATCTACATATAAAAACTTCCCCATGCACTTTGCATCGCACTTCACCTGCAAACTTGACCCACAAAACCACCAATTTTAGATTTTTTTTCTTGTCTTGTTACTTCCTTCAAATAATATATATATATATATATATATAGGGTTGCGCTCAGGTGCGAACTACCCGTCCAGGAGAGAAATGAGAACGCATGCCATCCGTCCACGTGTCCAGATCTAATAGATGATTTTTTTAAAAAATGCGGTCATTTTTGTAAATAATTGAACATCGAAGTGCAAGTAAAATGTATTACAAGTGCAAGTAGTAGTTTCATATAGTGCACCTCATTGCAAGTAAAATGTATTACAGATGCAAGTAAAATTTACACAGAGCATCATTACTAAGTGCACCTAATGTTATAACTAGGTGCACCTAACGTTATAAGTAGTTGCACCTAGGTGCATGAATGTTAACAAGGTAAAATTACTTGCACTTGTAATAAGTGAAAGTGCACTTGTAAGTGATTTTATTTGCACTTTTTACTTGCAAAGGTGTACCAACTACTTCCACTTATGACACATTTACATGCACCAAAGTTCGAGTTATTTACGAAAATGCTACCGCGCGCGTCATTTTTTTAAAATTAAATATGATTCATTAATATGGACACGTGGACAGCTGTTATGCGTTCTCATATATATATATATATATATATATATATATATATATATATATATATATTATTTATTTATTTATTTATTTACAAATATTTTTCTTTAAATATGCATAAATGTTATTGTCTACTAGAATATAAATTTTTGAAATATTCTATAGATTTTTTAAAAAAAATCTTAAAAGAAACATTATATTTTCAAAATATAAAAACACCCATCTCAAGTAATAGTGGGCATATTGGGTTTTAATTAAAAGTGTAAGCAAGTCGATTCCATGAATGAAATTTGTTGGATATGATGTGATTCAATTCATGAATATGAATATAGAATTGGTGGAAAGCTAGGTGGTCACCCAATTGCACCATTACTCACTGACATAACTCCATATTGCATGCCATGCTTGCCACAACCCATCACCCCCTACCCCCTCACTACTATTTTTAAGCATGCCTACTCCAATATATTCTCTTCTTTCAACATCATTCAAATCTATATGCTTTTTATATCCACACAACATATATATACTTCCATCAGATGCTTCCCTACCTTCTTTAATTAATCATCACTTTCTTGATAATATATCTTTACATTTCAATTTATCATTTTTTTTCAATAGATGTATTTCATTTATCTTGTATAACAAAAATTATGATGATGATATTGTGATACAGAAAAAGACTCCCATATAAATGAACGATTGACATTATTATTATTATTATTATTATTATTATTATTATTATTATTATTATTAAATGAGAATATATCTCTTGGACCCGGCCATCAACATATTCAAACACAAAAAGAAATAAAAATTCAAATACCACTCATCTACAGTATCTCTTCAAGTGAATATATTGTAATTAGTTTTCATGCAATCAATAGAGAGAGGTTAGACATCAATTTTAGGTGAGAACAATTCAAGGTGTTAGGCGAGAACGTGTGGTCATTTGTTGGTGTGTGTGTGTGTATATATATATATATATATATATATATATATATATATATATATATATATATATATATAGACTTGCGTTCAAATGAGGACAAGTATATTATAGAAGACTGTGAGGACATATGTAGTGTGTGCCATTAGCTTGTATGTCGTGTGCATGGCCAAATGTAGTCGTGCGCCACAGTTTGTATGTTGCGTGCATACATTTGTTAATTAGTAAAGCCTGGGTTCGAAACATGGTGTTTACATGTATTCTTGTGTGCCATTATGTATTAAATTGTGTGCCTGATAGTTATTTGTTGTGTGCCCATTATTTGTCCTCACAGTCCTCTATATATTGTTGTCCTCATTTGAACTCAACCCTATATATATATATATATATATATATATATATATATATATATATATATATATATATATATATATACATACATAGGGATGCACTCAGGTGCGAATAAGTGCTCAGGAGAGAAATGCGAACGAATCAGCGCGCGACATGTGTCCAGATCTAATAATTTTAAAAAAAAAGCGGTGGCATTTTCGTAAATAATTGAACATCGAAGTGCAAGTAAAATCACTTACAAGTGCACCTACTTTCACCTATAAGTGCATGTAATTTTGCCTTGTTAGCATTCACTTTCCGCAAACATTCATGCACCTGGGTGTGCTTATAACTATATGTGCAACTATTTATAACTATAGGTGCAACTACTTATAACTATAGGTGCACCTACTTTCACCTATAAGTGCATGTAATTTTGTCTTGTTAACATTCATTGATCTGAGTTCAGCGGGTAGTAATACCCCTGAAAACCACTCGCAAACATTCATACACCTAGGTGCAACTACTTATAACTATTTGTGCAACTACTTAGAACTATAGGTGCAACTACTTAGAACTATAGGTGCAACTACTTATAACTATAGGTGCAACTAAGTATTGATGCTCAGTGTAAATTTTTACTTGCACCGATAATACATTTTACATGCACTTGTAATACATTTTACTTGCACTTCGATGTTCAATTATTTACAGAAATGCCACCGCATTTTTTAAAAAAATCAGTGTTTCTCATCCATTAAATCTGGACACGTGGACGAACAGAATCCATTCCTATTTCGCGCCTGGGCGAAGCATTCGCACCTGAGTGCGATTCTACATACATACATACATATATATATATATATATATATATATATATATATATATATATATATAGAAAAACGATCATATGTGGTCATGTCATTAGGTGTGGTTGTGTGGTCGTATCTGTGTCGTTGAATCAGTTTAATCTAAAGGCTGTGGTAATTCTGAGGATTTTCGCGCGTTTTAGTAAGTGGGGTTGTTATGGTAATTACAGTGACCATTTATAGCGGGCGGGTTCCAGAATACACCAACAGTGTTGACAACATACACCAATAGTGTAATAAAACACACCACAGTGAAACACACCAATGGTGTATTCCCGTGTTATGGTAATTACAGTGGCCATTTATAGCGGTCGAGTTCCAGAATACACCAACAGTGTTGACAACATGCACCAATAGTGTAATAAAACGCACAACAATGTGATTTTCCTTATTCCGGTGTTTTATGACAAGTTTACCCTTACAGTTCGCTAGGTAGAAGAATGTGCGCGAAAATACTGAAAAAATCTTGATTAATATGATTCATTAGATCTATCTAATCTAATGGTCTATAATTGACCATATGTGACCGCACCTAACAACATGGCCACATGCAGGGACGGAGCCAGAAAATATGTTGAGGGGGGGCAAAGAAGTAAGGATGGATTCAACGGCGGATTCAGAAATTTTTTTTAGTGAGGGAAAAAAATTAAAATAAAAGAGAAAGTTTAAAAAAATGAAATACTTAAAAAGTATAACAATAAATATTGTTGGATATAGCGAAAAATAAAACATATTAAAACTTTATAAAAATATTTATAACAAAATATAAAACATAATTAATTTGATAAAACAATTCGAATATAAAACACATTATAAATTACACATTCCATTATTAATATAAAGAAAGTTATAATGAAAGTTATATATATCATGCCAAAATTTAATTGTGTTAATAAAAAAAGTGAAGAAGACTGTGACATTATCAATGCAAAGAGTCGAAACCCAAGCAATTCCGAAACACATACACATTAGCTACCATCTTGTCTATCACAACTTTTATTTACATAATCTGTTTTATAATACTTATATGAATAATGTACTATATATACATATTATATACAATATAGGGTAGGGGAGGGGTGGGGTGGGGTGAGGGGGGGCAGCTGACCCCCCTGCTCCCCCTCTGGCTCCGTCTATGGCCACATGTGATCACTCCTCTATATATATATATATATATATATATATATATATATATATATATATATATATATATATATATATATATATATATATATATATATATATATATATACACACACATGTATGTATGTATACTAAGTGATTATGTCATTAGTTTAGCTCATTTAAAAGAAATTTCATGGTTCCACTCCTATGCCAAGCAGAAGTCACTATCAAGTGAATCAAATTGAATTTTCTCATACCTTGGAAGCCCAGAAAATTCCAAAAGATCATCATAATGTTACCCATTGAAATAGCCATGTTAACATCACAATAATATGTTTTCTTCTAATTAATTTCAACTAAATGAGAGATCAATAGAAAATTCATTGCCTTGTAACATATATTGAGAAATTAAAGGAATTTTGGAGATTGAAAGATGTATTTTATCTTAATTAAAAAAAATAAATTTATAATGGTGAAAATAAAAATTTATTAAGAATAGGAAAAAGTGTTAAACAATTCATTAAACATTTGTAATTTGTGCAATTTGACCATCTCAAATAAAAAAGTGTGAAATTGAAATATCTAACTCTATAAATATGTGCCGTTAACATTTGTAGCTAGTTACTTCTAGATAAAATCAGTCAAAAATCTTACCTAGTATTTTACATGACAATTTTTATACCGCCTATATATTTCTTATGCGTACCAATTGAAGTATTTTGAAAATAAGGAACTAAAAAAAAAAAAAAAAAAAAAAAAAAAAAAAAAAAAAGCAAGACTACTTTGATTCTAACTGAACTTGATGTTTCGTCAGAACAATCATTTAACCAAATCAATACTACCAATTAAACAAGAGTTTTAATATGTATACACACTACACAAACATTTGTAAAGACTTACATCTTAATTTTAGTTGAAGCATAAATCACATTTTACTTTTTTTTTTTTTTTTTTTTTTTTTTTTTTAAGGTGACCTACTAGTTACCCCGACCCCTTCATTGAAAAAGGCGACCAACCGACCGGTAGCCTCCTTTGGGGAAGAAGGCGAAAACAACTGGTCACCTCTTTTTCATTGAAGAAGGCGATTGGTGACCATTTGCTTATGACCGCCAGTTGGTTTTACTCATCAGAACCCTAATTACATTTTAGGTGCACTTTTTGTTTTTAAAGTGCAATGACCTAATTACATTTTCATAATGACATATTGGCCATTTTTTCCTATTATGTGTATATAAATATAAGCAGTACGCATTGTAGTAATTGTGTAACATTTGTATGATTTTAACTATACCAAACCGTAATCTTATAATTTACGCTATATAAGATTAATTATAATTCTCTGCAAAATTATGAACTTCTCAAAGTTGAATAATGAAAGTGTAGCTATCTATATACAAAAGCGTTAATTGTGTTTAAATGTTTAATATATATAAAGTTAATTGGTTTCCTAGCACCTTTGTTCAAAAAGAAGAGGATAATGTTGGCTACTAAGACGACATTGTTTAGTTAAAGCGATGCTAATTATCCCACAAAGGTCAGTATTAGCGTCTTAGACAGTGACTTGCAAATTGCAATGAGGATTAATTAAGCTAAATCAAATTCAATATAATCTTTGAAGCTGCCCATACTATAAATCTTACTTGTCAAACCAAACTTGTGATCATCTTTTGAAAATTCCTTAGTTTTGTTCTTCCTTGTCGGTATTCATGTCATGCATATAAATGCGTGCTATTTTATTTTTTTAATATTATTATTATTATTAAACAATTGGTATACACGTGCTGACATACTTTGTGAAGTGATAATACTAAAATATGGTATACACGTGCTATGATATATATAATAAGATATCTTCACCAACCCCAAGCCCTCCATACTCCAGCCTGACAGAACATTTGGAAGGATGTATGTAAATCAAGGTGACTCAATGGCTCAGCAGACATGACCAAATATCGGTGCATACAAGAAATCTGTTCACTTTGAATATAAATTCACAATGTCGCTGCCGATGTTTGAACCAATATTAAATTTCAAAAATATAATAAGATATCTTACTTGAAAGTCATGTGTTTAATTATTATCAGCATTTTTTAAATTAAATTCGTCCAATTTAATTTTTTTAATGTGACTTATTTCTTTTATACGATTTATGAACTATTATACATAAATGAAATTTACCTGTTACAACATTTTACGATAGTAGTTATGCATTTTCTTCATTCCAAAAATATAAATACTTTTATTAGAAGTTATTCCCTCTACCGCCTTGGTGAGGACTGAGGAGGTAGGCAGGTAGTCATGGTTGAGATTCCATGCTTTATTTTATTATTAACAAAATTATACTCCGTAATATATTATGGCCCTGTTTGGTAAAAAATTGGTTTATAGGCCAATTTTGACTTATTTGATCACTATTAATTGTTTGATTTAGTTAAAATATCAATATAAATATTTGGTTAATTAGCTTTTTACAACTCTAAAAGGCTAAAATTCAAAAAGCTACTCCAAGCAACTTTTTCAATTAGCTTTTTGAGAAAAGAAATTATACCAAACAGCTATCAGTTAACAGCTAATTTACCAAACACTTTTCTACAATCAGCTAATATTATCAACTATTCATACCTTCTAATTAACACAATCAGCTAACAGCAAACAACTATCAGCTAACAGCTATTTTACCAAACATGGCCTATATTTGTCAAAATATATGTTATTAAAGAAAAATAAATCACTTTATATATGAAATGACATGCCAAAACAGTATTTGCCGAAAACTTGTAACAACTTGTACATTTAAAAATTTCTTCCAATTTTACAATTTTTTTTTTTTACCTTTTAAATCATTAACATTATTAAATTTAATAACTTATATATTAGTTTTTCCCAAAAAGTTGAATCCCTAATCCAACCCCAAGAGTCCGACAGAGCATTTGGGATGATGTAAATCACAGTGACTTAATGGCTCAGCAGACAAAGTCAAATGCCCATGCGCACAAGGGATCTGCCACTTTAAGCATAATTATCCCCACACTAATGCCGAAGTTCAAACCTTGGTCTATTCTCTCAAATACTGCATACTGAATCATTGAATTAAACCCATGCGGGCAACTTATATATTATGTACTTAATTTCATACATGTTATAACAAAGTTAGTTAATTTATTAATATTGTATTAAAGAAAAGGACCCGTTTTATAATATAGTTAATTAATTTGTGTAAGCTAAGCATATGGAATTCATAGAAAAACAGTGAGAATGAAATACTTGAAAAGCATAGGATATCCCATAAATAAACTACCAAATTTTTTTTTTGGTTTTGTTTTTGGGTTGATCAAACAAATGGGGAGAAACATATATGATTTTACAACTATACTAAGACTAGATCGATCGAGAGAGGAATTGAATCATCATATCCTTGAGACTTGAGAGTAGCCCTCCTAGCTAGCTAGCTTCAATTCGTTTTTGCATATTACTTTCTTATCAATTTTCCATGTTTCATAGTCCCATCAAAATGTAGTACACCAACGTTATCGGTAACGCAATCAGCATCCCGAATATCACCCTGCAAACCGCGTTACATCCATATATATCAAATCATAAATTACGTGTCATATAAAAGAAATTAAAGCACGCATTAATAATACATACTGTATTATGTGTTTTGTAAAGTTGTATTTCTTATATCGCGATTACTCAATAAAAAGAAAAAAGGAGAAAAGAAAAAGTGAGAGAGAGAGAGAGGGGGGTACGCACGCAGTGCTGAGAATGTCAGGGTGCACGCCGTATTCCTTAGCGAAGACAAAGGGGACAATTCCTTGGGGTAGAGCTGCCTGTTACATGGTTATATATTCGTACACACACAAACAAACGTAGGTTAGAAGTTGAGGTTGTCGGGAATAGTGGCAGGCAGATACATATATATAGATACAGAGATAGGGAAATACATCTTCATATTCTCTATTTTCAACTTTTACTCTCACATTCAACCCTGTCTGGTAAATGATCTTGATAGCTGTTAGCGGTTAACTGATCGAGTTAATTAGAAGATATAACTAGTTGGTAACATTAGTTGATTGTAGAAAGGTGTTTGGTAAATTGGCGGTTAACTAATAGCTGTTTGGTATAATTTCTTTTCTCAAAAAAGTTAATTGAAAAAATTGCGTTTAGTAATTTTTTGAATTTTAGCATTTTAGAGTACAAAAAGCTAATTAATTTAACCAAACAGCCAAAACTGACCTATAGACTAACTATTTTACTAAATAGGGCCAAAATCTTTAGATAAATTTATACATTAGAGAGTAAAATTGAACGAGTAATTAAGTTGAAGTGGAGAATTTAAAAAGGTAGTATATATAGGGAGGGGATATATAGGTAGCAATTCAAGTAAGGTACCTGTACAATGGCGACGTGTAAGAGGACACCTCGGAGGCCGACAGCAATGGAGGCAGCAGCCATGACAGCTGGTCCTGTAAGGAATCTCACGGCCATAGCAAAAGATGCAACAGAATTCCCACATGCAATGATCCTTGGTTGCAATGCCATGAACAGACCTGTCAATCACAAATACCCTAAAATGAGAACCAACATGAATACACACAATTTATTACACGGATACACAGAAACTATTCGAGGTGAATTGTATATGCGCATTTGTGTAGAAGATTTTGTACATTCATTTATAACTTTGCAAGTTCTCATAAAAGAAGAGGTTCTTATTACAAAATCATTATGACCTGTTTAGTAAAATAGTTAGTCCATCAACCAATTTTGACCATTATTAGTTGTTCAACTTGATTAAACAACCAATATAAATATTTGATTAATTAACTTTTTGTAACAGCTTATTGCTCCAAAAGGCTAAAATTCAAAAAGTCGCTCAAAGCAGCTTTTTCGATTAGCTTTTTGAAAAAGTCATTTGCATATAATCAACTATCAGCTAGTAGCTAACAACTAATTTACCAAACATCTTTTTACAACCAGTCAATACTATCAACTAATTAAACTCACTAACACAATCAGCTAACAGTTATCAGCCAACAACTATTTACCAAATACCCATATATATATATATATATATATATATATATATATATATATATATATATATATATATATATATATATAAGGTTATGGTACTAATTGGTACATACCATACTCTTGTATTGAGTTTGTAAGAATTATATAAGATATTTTGAGGCAAAATTTTATAATATTCGGTATAATTCTAAAAATATACTACATAATTATTTTAGTACAAAAGGTATCAATGTCTATCACTATTATAGAGTTTCACATATACACACACACATATATATATATATATATATATATATATGTTGTCAGAGGTAAAGAGATATTGGAAAATCACAGCACAAGAGGGAGACATGTTATGATGAGCAGCACACTTTATCTTTTTGCATGCTTTCTTGATTAATGCAAGACTACTTACTTGTGTCATATTAATTTATTATTTATTTGTGTAAAGCTGAGATTAGTCATTATTCTATGCTGTGAGAGGAACAGAATGTGTGCCCCACTCCACATATCTATAGACACAATTTTTTTACTAAACAATAAAGTACAGAATCATTATATAACTAATGAAAATTTCTACTGCCCTTGCAGGCATGCTGTCTTGGGTTTTTACTTTCTTTTTTTACCTTTAAGAAAGTAGAATTTAAGTAAAAGGAAAGGGTAAGGACCGAGGTTGGTGAAGGGTCAAGTTGGTGGTTAGGTGGAGACCTAAAAAGTTAAGTCTAGCATTCTGGTTTTAAAAAATGTGATGGTATAAAGAAATAAAGTTGTGTTTTGGTTATTCGTTATAGTTTTTGGCATAGCGATAAATGTTAGAAACAGAAGTAGAATTAGGTTTTAAAATATGGTAAAAAAGGAGGAATTACCAAGACTGAACATGGCCATGCCAAGTCCTGCATCTGACAGAATAGATATGGACTTTGCAATTATAGCAGGCATCTGCACATTCCATCTGCAAGTTATATGAAAACACAATTCAAACACAAGATTTCCCAGTCAACATAACATATTTTGAAGAAATTAAAACTAATAATATAATGCAAAAGATGAAAGAACATATATATATTTATATACCTGAATGAGACTAGGGACCAGGTGAGGCCAAGCAAACTGGAATAAGTGTTTGGGTTTCTGATAAGTTTTCTCCAAACCATGATAAGTATGAGCCTTGTCATCACACTTGTTGGAGGCATGCCTTTCACTTTGTTGTTCTCTCCACCCCCTTCACCCCCTTGTTGCAGGTTGTTCATTTCAGTATCTCTGTTCCCAAAGCTAAATTCTGCCCTCTCCATGTAATTACCTTCTTCATTCTTCTTCTGCCCTTCAACTGCATTTAAATCATAATATATAAACATAAATGCGCAATCCAACTATCAACAACTCAGACTTTCAGTTAAAATAAAACACATGCTTCAATTTGATATCATAATCAGCTCGCACACAAGATGGTATATATGCTTCAATTTGATATCAGAACAAATAACCTCATATCAAAGGTCATGGGTTCACCAGCTCACACACGAGATGGTACACAACTACACATGCTTCAATTTGATATCAGAACCAATCTCATGTCCAAGGTTATGGGTTCACTAGCTCGTACACAAGATGGTACACATGTTTCGATTTGATATTAGAACTAGCTATGTGTCAAAGGTCATGGGTTTACCAGTTCGCACACGTGAGGCTGCGTGTTGAGTACAGTCAAAACAAAGCAAAAAATCAAAATTTTTTGCATTGTGAGAGCAAGAAGCAATGCAAGAGTGTACCTTTGGTAGGAGAAATAGGGAGTCTGACTTCCTTGGAAGGCTGGTCTAGGGCACCATAATCATGGCCTCCTCCAAAAACATCTGAAACAGGAGAGGCACTTGAGCTCCAAACAAACATGTGGAGATCTTTGCCACCCTCTTCTCCCCCCTTGAGCTGCCCATTGCCATTGGGCTTCTTGTTTGCTTTGTTGGAAGGAGAAAACATGCCTGGGTTTGGAGCTGGGTAGTGGTTTCCTTGGCCACCACCATGGTACTGGAATCTTGATTTCCCATTCTCCTCCTCATAATTTGAAGGTCTGGGAGTTGGGCCAAACACATCATTAGCCCCAAAGTTGGAGCTCCTAGCAGCAGCTCCTCCCACCATTGAGTAGAAGTCAGTGTGGTTGAAGCTGGAGCCCCTAGGGGTTGGGTTTCTTGAGGACTGCAGGGAGTAAATCTCAGCATTTGTGAGGTTTGACGGCCTCGGGGTGTTCGACGAAATGCCTCCATGAGACCTCCTTGAGTAAATGTCAGACCTTGAGGCATTAGACCTTCTGACAGTCACATGGAGCTTCCCATCCTCTTTCACCTCAGCCTCAGTCTCCAAAGCCTGCCTCCCATCCAGTGACATCACATCTGAATCCACATGGATTGAGACAATGGAGGCAGCAGTGTCTGGGAACTGCTCAGAGATCAGCATTCTTGCTCCTCTGAACTCAAACATGAACAGCATCAAGGTGTACCAGATGATGCACTGCAGCACAACAATCTGAACCATTAGGCTCCCAGAGAAATCCCCATACATCCCCTTCAGCAAAGGGATGCCCATCACTAGAGTGTTGGGCAGAGTTGAGAGTGAGAACAGAGTTATAGACCACTCCAGGCTCCCCCTTTTGGAGAAATTAGCCCACACAGCAAGAACCCCAAGAACAATGAGCTTCTGCAGTGTGTCTGCTGCAATGAACCTCAGGTTCATGGTGTATGGATCATTCTCTGCTATGAAATGGAATGAGAGTAAAGGGACAGCAAAGAGAGCCACAAAACGGTTGATCCCAGAGCACTGGTCTGGGGTGAAAATCTTCCACCATTTCACTGACCCATAGGCTAGTATCATGGCCACATACAGTGGAACCATTGCAGTCATGACATGGTAGAAATCTAATAAAGTTATCATCTTTGTTGGTTTTCTTAAATGCCCAGATCAAGAAAACATGCAAGGAAGGAAGGGAGAGAGGCAAGGAATGGAAGTTTAAATTGAGGGGAGAGGAAGGAAGAAGAGGGTGCTGAGATGATGATTATAAATATATGAAAAGCCTTGAAGGTGGTGGAGGGGCATGTGTAGTGTTTTGGTTTCTGGGGCTTTGGGGAAGTATGCAGAAAGAGCAAATATTTTTTTGGCAGTGTGGAAATAGAATACAAACTTTGAGAATTGGAAGCAAGCATGCACTTGCACTCTCCAAAGCAATTTAAGGGTTTAGGGAGTGGGGGCTTGGGATAAGTTTTTATTTTATTTTATTTTTTAATGACAGTGGAAATTGGGAAATCCATATCCACTATCCAATAATGTATATCAGGTAAACACAACTTTGTGACTATTAGTTGTTAAAAGGATTACAATTTAAAAGTGTACACTAGATAAACCAGTATTGCAATCTTAGCTGTTAAAAAGACTATAAAGAGATAACCACTTTAGATTGCTCATAATGTTTTTGTGTGTGTGTGTGTATGTGTGTTCAAATGCGGTCATGGTCTCCTGTGTGGTGGTGCAGACATATCAGAACCTTAGAATGAGATTAGATCAGGCAGATAGAAATCAAATCAAAAGAAGAAAAAAATGGTGGTAATTTTGTAATTTTTTTGACCATGTATATTTCAATGGTTCATTAAATGTTGTTGAGTGGTGCGTTTATGAGTGCTCTGTGGTGAACCATCAAGTGACTAAAAATCAACCAAAATTGAAAAAAAAATGCGGTAATATTTTTGTAATTTTGTGCACAATGTATATTTCGGTGGTACAAGTGTTGATTTGTAGTGCATTTATGAGTGCTATGTGGTGCACCACCGAATAGGGAAAAATGGTGTGGGTTCAATAGACCCGCTAAGTAGTACCATTAGACCAACGAGTCTATTAAACCCGTTGACGGATCTATTGAAATCGTCAATGGATTTGACAATTGACACCCCTTAGACCAATGAGTCTATTGAACCCTTCGACGGGTTTGACACCCCCATTGAATGGTGCAATACTAAGTGTATTACAGATCAAGTGCACCACATATCACTCGAAAATGCACCACATAGCACTTATAAATGCACCACACATTAGCACGTATTGCATTGCTAGGAATGGTGCAATACTGAGTATATTACAGATTAAGTACACCACGTATCATTCAAAAATGCACCACATCACACTCATAAGTGCACCACACACTAGCACGTAATGCACCGCCGAAATATATATATTGCATGAAGTTACGAAATTGCCACAGCGTATTTTCTCTTCTTTATTGATTTCCATCAGTTTGATCTCAACTCATCATACGGCTCTGACATGTC